>NC_133472.1:19684736-19741774 GCF_025370935.1 Choristoneura fumiferana
TTGAAATACAATATATCGATACTCGTAGTATCGACTGTCAACAGTGATGTCTAACTAAATGGCGTACAAGTGTAACAGATAGACAGTAGATAAACCATAGACGACCAGATCAGACACAAATCAAGTTGCCAAGCCATGTATGCATATTAGCTTGTACGTCTGTCGCATACTTTATAATTACCAGTTATTAAACAATTATTTGTATTGCAGGGTAATATAAAACAATTATTAGTACCATTAGCGGATAAATTGGGTTTAGAGTCGGTGAATAGCTTGAGAAAACAAAAGCACACGAGGGAACCCTGTCCAATGATTGATATTAAGCTGTAGGCAAATCTCCATGATAGTAGACGAAATCTGTAAAAAAATATATAGATATACCACCGTTGAATATTATAAATGATGCATAGCACCATAAACACTAAAATATTTTGCTGTTGGACACTATATTGTCGAAATCAGGAATACCACTGTTGAATATTGTTAATGATGTATAGCACCATAAACACTAAAATTTTGCTGTTTGGACACTATATTGTCGAAATCAGGAATACAAGACAAATACTGTTGTTTTTTTTTCAGTGACCTTACCTAATTACTTTTTTAACGACGCGTGTGAGATTCATTGGTGTTAATTTGACTTACAGGTAGGTAGGTACAATTGTTACTCGGAACTGTTTGAAGTTATGTTTGTCGTGAAGCGACAATTAAAAAGAAAAAAAACCTAACCTAATAACAACCAAACAACAAAATAAAAACGGAATAACAACTTTATTCAAAATTAAAGAATAACTATTTACAACAATTTCATAAAAAATATGGAGTGATAAGTGGGTAAGTGAGTATGTAAGTGAGTTTGACAGATTAATTGACGGAGACCGGACACCGATGATCGAAGAGAAGAGAATGCAGACACCCGGCGCTCGGTGGAGGTAATGTTCGACGCGCCTGGTGGTAGCGCTTTACGCGCCTGGAGGTAGCGCTCTACGCGCCTTGATGTAGCGCTCTACACGCCCTTTCGGCGGTCATTTACGACTTCTCGAATTGACGACTTCTTTGACTGTCGATTTCTCGAATTGACGACTTCTTTGACTGTCGATTTCTCGAATTGACAACTTCTGGAAATGACGACTTCTCGAATTGACGACTTCTTTGACTGACGACTTCTCGAATTGACGAATTCTTTTGACTGACGACTTCTCAAATTGACAACTTCTGGAAATGACGACAACTGATTGGATCCGGTTAATTACTTTCATTTCAATGAATCTTTGTATGTTTGATTAGTCCCTTTTTCTACGCCTGCCTAAAACGCATTAAGCCTATGTCGCGTTTCGCCTATACATACTTCAGTCTCATATAGCATTAGGCCATAATATTAATCCGCCTATTTCGCTGTTAGTCTATTCAGCATAACGCCTATATCTATAATGTACCTAATACGCAATTGGACTAACTCGCGTTTTGCCTACATTTGTGCCCAAATGCTATAATGAATACTTTAACATTTGATTTTTCTATAAAAAGTTTGCATGGATAAAACAAAAAACAAACATTTACTTAAAATATCTGTATATTCTAATAGAAGTATCTTAGGCAAAACGCGATTTAGGCTAAAGGCGTTTTAGCTCTAATGAATGGTAGTCGTAAAGCATTTTAGTCCTAAAGTATTTTAGCCCTAAAGCATGGTGATCGTAAAGCATATTAGTCTAAACCTTGTCGTAGTCCTAAGCCCGTTTAGCTCAAACAGTTTTAGTCTTAATGCATTTTTGTACAATACAGATGTCGGCGTAGTGATAATTGGGCTGTTAGCGTTTTATACTACTCGTATAGGCGTTTTGGGCCGCGAACCAGAATAGCATGATGTTTTAGGCAGGCGTAGAAAAAGGAATAAAAATAAAACATTTTAGACAATATTTTAATTTAATGCGGACAAAGTCGCGTACAGAAAGCTAGTATTGATAATAACGAGATCACTTAAACAAAAAGTTATTTTGCTAACTACTTAAACAAAGGACCAGTTTGTCACTTTTTAAATATAAAAACTTGTTGCTGAAAAAAGAAACTCAAATAAAAATCAACTTATGACAGAAGCAAACTCTAAAACCTTAATTTAATGTATATAACTTTTTCATTAATTCCTGTGGTGTTACTTGTTTTTTTTTCCAATTTCTGGGTTAATTTCTTCAGCTCTTTATCGAAATTAATATGTTTTTCCCCTTCGATTTTTTTTAGTGTCACAAATAAGCTTTTTAATCTTGAAATCGTAATGGGTGGCCTCTTTTTTCAAACCTAGAACAAACTGGAAAAATTTGCTTTCTTTTGAATTCTAGCATTAAGACGGCGATGCCAGCCTTCGAGAGCATTGGTAGTTCGGTGCAGGTTGTGACTGCAACTTAACACTTCTGCATTTAATTTGGGTACCACTGCGATTCAAAATAAGTTACGAAAGCCTTCATCTCCTCAGATTTGGGTGCTTCATTTGTAATGGAATCCCAAGCAGTTGGTATTAAATCTGCTGGCACCAGGGGTAGTACAGAAATCATCCTAGACGTTCTTCTGCCTTCACGAGTTTTGGTTAAATTTAATTGCTTTGCTTTTTTCCATATATTTTTATTGTAATGAGCAAAACATCCAGAAATTTTGCAATTGGGCCAAATCATCTGAACGGCATTCATAGGAGCGATTTCAAAATCGCATTTGAAAGTAAGCATATTTATTTCCAGTTTTTCTTGAATCAGCTTAAAAAAGCGGACATAAGTATCCTGACTCTTATTAGGAAGTAGCCCATAGATGACTGGAACGACATTGGTGGTTTTTCGTTAGAAAATAAATCCAAATGTATGGTGTAAAGTTGATAGAAGTGCTTGGGCACGCAACGGAATGTTCCATCACCGAAGTAATAACTGTTTTTTGGAATTTTTCATGTGTTTAGTCGAAGTCGGGGAAGAAAAGATAATTATTTTCTCTACATCACCGTCTTCACATATTACGAAGTTTTTGGCCAAAATTGATGGGACGTGAACATCTTCAATTTTGTTAAAAACCAGTTGATCCGTTTGTAAATATTTCTTTCTTTGTGCATATAAAGAGTCCTTAACTGACGAAAAAAGAGGTATTTCATCAATCTTCCTCTTTAGTTTGCGTTTTTTGCCTTGTATAAGAAAACACGACTCACCACCCCTGTTTTGTCAGATTTAGCCATCACGCAAAATCAGTAATGGATTGGTACAACTCAAACGGGATGTGGTACCCAAAGTATGTAACTCTGCCAAGTAGTCCAGAACTGCGGCCTGTGGAAGAGTACTGGAGTATTATGAAAAGGATTTGTAAAAAGAAATGCGGAGAACTAAAATCAGTCTCTGAGCTCCACAAAATATGGATCTGGGCGACGAAAAGGTACCGTAATGAGAGCGTGCAGTCTTTGTGCCGCGTGCGTAGGAAAGTTCAATACATGGCTTACTGTGCGCACACTAACTAAAATTACGATATGTTATTAAAGCTTATCAAATTTGACATTAAATATGGAGAGCATAACGTTATCTTATTGTTATAATTATTATTTATGAGTTTTTGTAGACCTGAACCTTTAGATGACCCTTCCATCGAAGGTATGTAGTAAGTTATACGCAGTGCTCCTTTCCTTATTAATCACAATTCGAATTATTAATAATATTAAGTCACTATTATTATTTCACAGTAGGTATATTGAAAATTTTACAATATTGTATAACAACGACGAGGTACACTTTATTTTCTCTTTACGACTTCCTAGTACATAATTCAAGTAACCTACCAACCTTAATTTGCTGGTGTCAGTTTCGCTAACACCAATGACGGGGATAAGACCAAAAAATTGGCCTATAATCATAGTTAATTTCATAGCCGATTGAAAAGTAACGCGGTTACCACTGCTTTCATTTGATATTATTGGCGTCATAAATATCTCCGGAGGTGCCTTAAGATGATCTGGAAAATAGAATTTATAGGTATATGATATCCGGCAGTAATATCTTATTGAATAGTTAAATTAAAACATGAAAACACTTACAATGGTTCAACAAATCCGTCTTGCTGTTGGTTAATTTAGCTTCTGATACATAATACATAGCTGTTTGATACTGGGAGCCTATTTTTCATACCAATTAAAAAATATCAAATAAAATAAATAAACCATTAATCACCATATACATTACAAGAGGTTTTTTTTTACTTTTCGCTTATGTTGTTAATTTTTTATGCTTTCATATTTTTATATAAGATTATTTTTTATATCTACAGATTTATTTATTATATGCAAGAGATTATTCTGTAGGATTGTACAAATTCTTCAAGTGTACGAAAGGGAATTGACAGTCCAAATGACTGTGGATCAGTAATTCACTTTCCATTTAAATAAAAACTTGTAATTTAGCACGACTCGATCAATCTCTTTATTACAAAACCTGTTATTGTGCTGTCACGAACTTCTAGCGCAGTATATAACACGAAATCTTTTAAAGCCTTGATGACAGGCAATGCGTGGTTTTGTGTGCCCGCGAAAGGTTACAAATGAATAATTGTACACTGTAATTTAACACCATCCGTTTAGTATCTTCACACTTTTAATTAATAGTGTGCATTCTTAATTAATATTGATACTTGTCCACCAAAATATCCCTGCCCAGAATCAGAATCCAGTAGTTGGTGGCAGTGGCGTAGCTAGTATGGGTGACACCCGGAGCGGATATTGTATGTAGGTGTCACCCCAAACTCAATCAAAACTGTTAAAATAAATATAATAAATTATGTTTGTACAATGTGTTAAACAAGTAAGAAATAAAAATGGTAAAATAATTATAAGGTAAGTAATAGTTAATATAATAGTTAGGTAGGTACTTAAGTAGTCAGTAAAAAAATAAATTTTATTCTTTCCACTTGCAAACACTGAAATCACGTCATCCAAATATCTATTTTATGTTGCTTCATGTTCTAACTATAGTTAATACAGTCGATGTAGCCCCAGTAGTGTTGTCACATCTACTAACTTTTTGGTAGATCTACCTATTTCGCCTTCGTTCTAGCTATCTACCACCCTTGGCCTAAAATCTACCTATTTTTCAAAATATTACGATTGTAAACAAAAATATCCACGCGTGTAATGAAATGTTACTTACCTACTATCGAATTTAGCTTATCTTGTAATTTCAGCACTTAAAACGGAACGCGTTACTCAAGTGGAGATCCTAACCTGAACATTTGAGATTATTTAATAAGAATATGTAATAATTTAAAACATTTTATGCGCATTATTAATCATTAAAAATGGATTAACCTTCAGTGGTAGATCTACCTATTTTCCATTTCATATTCTACCAATTTCTACTAATTTTTGTATCCTACTCTATTTACCGTTTTGCCAAAATTTTATGTGACAATGACAACACTGATCCCGCAAGACATTTTTGATTAGCTGAACTCCTCTCACATGAAGTAATTGATGCGCATATTGTTATAAATAACTTTAGTGGGATCATTAGATTCGGAAGAGATTCTGTAAAATCCCATTCCACAATGAATTTCAAATAATCCAGTCACCCAATTAGAAACAGTTACATTGGCAGCTTTTAAATGTGTTCTCAGTCTTGGTATCTCTAAGAGAAGTTCTGTTTCTGATCCCTTATCGTAAAGGTCAGTAAATTTTGATATACGAGTACTTAGCTAATTTTAACTCTTCAGTGTTTGCTAAAAGTAAAGTCTTTGACTGCACAACCTCAAAAAATTAAGCTACATCTTTAATAGACTTTGATCTTGTTTCGAGCTCAATGTTGAATTTGTTAGACATTCAACATGTCATTTTGAAGTTCCGCTTTAAGTGTAAGTCTAGCCTCGGTGGACGATGACAACTCACCGGGCACTCACTTCTTTCTTGCGACGAATTCGTCGTTTCATCGGAATATTGTATTCTTCCGATTTTTGTACAGCAAAATCGATTGCCTTTTCTGCAAGATTCATGCTTTGCTCGTCGATGAAAAGGCGAAATACTTCTAGTTTTATGGCTATTTGCTCAACACTTAAGCCTTTAATTTGTAATGCAATCTGAGCATTGTTCACTTCCCTTAGCAAGAAATTGCACACAGCAGGGATAAGGTTTTGTGCAGCTCCTCTGGTGACATACTCGTAGTTCCTCAATTGCAGAAATAATTCCATCAAAATTTTCAGCAAATAATTTTACTTCATCATAATGGGCATGCGTTGTCGAAAGTCTTTAACAAAAGCTCCACACACCACAGTTTTAGAATTTTTTATAGGTAGCACTTACTGACCGCCGTCGGTCCGCCCCTTAGCTACGCTACTGGTTGGTGGTTTCATACGCGAGTAATAAACGTTTGAAACAAGTAACAACAGGCAGGTCTACAAATATGACTAATAACATAATAAAAATCAAATAAATGCAGTGATAAACATTTTCTAAATAAATAACTTTGAACAACGTTATTCTCGGACACCTCAACAAAACTGTCGTTCTTACACAAAAAGACATAACCAACACGATTTTTTATGGAGATGTGCTCTTTTATGTTAGTGTCTTAGTAATAGTTGTTGTGCCTACGTGTTTACGTAGGTATTTAAATTTCAACCACATACATAATCTTTCCTTATGCAGGATTCGACGCTCACTTGTCTGTTTTTTTTTTTTGAAGTATTGTTTTTGAATTATAAGCGTTTTAACTTTCTAAATTGAATTGGTACAGTTTAATGCAAATAAACAAAAATAAAACGATAATTCCACGTGCATGCTCAACTTGAGCTAAGCGATATTTAATCGAGTTTCAACATGCATTGGTAGGTACTGATTATTTTTATACATATTTAATGACGTCCGGCAGAGTAGAAGGAAATATGAACGCCCTAACTGTTAAATATCAATATTTTCTAAATGTTGTGACTGTCAATAATGCTTACATGACAAGGTTACTTCCGAATAAAGATTCCACGATAACATCCGAGTGTGCCTGATCTGGTGTATCTTCTGTAGCACAAAAAAAAGAAAGATGCACTACAAAAATTACGAATTAATTTGTAAATAAAAGATTTGCCGAAAAGGATAAACAATTTATTGAGTAACACTATTTTTGCATATGATCGACTATATATTTGTTTTTAATAAAACCTAATGTTTACAACAAAAAAACTAAAAACAATCCCTGATAGATAGAGAGTCTATAGTACCTAATAGGAATGCCAAAAGTATTAAAGCGTGTAAATGCTTAATTTAGAATTTTGAAAAAAGAGGTAAATAAGTAATTAAAACTGGCCAGAAAGAAACTTAAAATTAAAATTAATTATTAAAATAAACTGGTAATTATAACTTCAAATTAACTAAGGAACACAGTTAAAAAAAGTAAAACAAACACACTTCTTCACTTCTATTTGTAAAAGTCAATAAACGATATCACTAAAGAGGGTCTGCTCAAGGGAAGCTTGTATGATCCCTCAGGAAAGAAAGATAAATGAATAGGTTGTACGTTACCAATTTCCGGCGACAATATAGAAATGTGGCTGGTGTGCGTGATTGTCCATAAATGAAAAACCAGTTGGGATTCGATTATTCTGGACAAATCAATTGTAGGATTCCGGTAAAATGGAAAACTGAAAATAGTAATTTTTATAAGAAATTTGCATAGCGGAAAAAAATGGGAAAACTATAGAGATGTTAAAATGTAGAACACTCACCCGGTTCGGAAAAATACCGGCTTAATTTTTAATTACGAATAAAGATCATATGTTTGGTCTTTGAGTTTAAAAATACGTTATTATTTTCAAGGAAATTAGCTCTTTTGACTCAAGAGTTCTTGTCATAACAAAACAATTACATAATCTGTCAAGAAAGGAGTTCGAATCTAATGATTTTTAAACATGACATTCGCAAACCAGCCAGATTATTGTACAGCCAGATTACAAATAACAACCAAGAAGGCCTCGTCAACATTCGTAGACAAAAGTTTGTAGCGTAATTGCTACACTTCGTAGAATGCTAATATTCAAGCAGCACTTTTTTGTAATAGTCAGTGGTTATGAAACTACATAATAAAAATACAATCACAATAAAATGTTAGAGCGTCTGTGAGTTTTAGCTTTTTGTATTTCACTGTGCCTTAATTACATGGTACAGCGTTTTTGATAATTTTCACTCGTATTCGACTTCAATGCCAAAATTTTATTTATATTTTCACAAGCTGTTTTACGCGCATTAGGATATTATCTTTCCAATAAAAATCACGATGGAACTGTTTTCTACCAAAAGTAGTTTTAATATGGCCGGCATTTATCTGTCAAAAAGGCAAATTCACCAAACTTAATAAAAATAAAATATTAGCTGTCGTGAAAAGACAAATGTTATAAGCTAAAAGTGGATTGTCTAATTTAAAAATATATATAAACTTTACATAAAAACCTAGACAAGACCGTCAGAAGACGCTGTACAAAATAATTTAGGCACAGTCTAATATATAAAGCTAAAACTCACAACTTTCTATTATGATTATATTTTTATTATGTAGTTTCATAACTATGGCCCAAGCCCTCTTGTTCTGAGAGGAGGCCTGTGCCCAGCAGTGGGACGTATATAGGCTCGGATGATGATTTTTTTTTAAAAAGTGCTGCTTGAAATTAGAATTCATTACAATGATACACCAGATCAGGCATGCCCCGATTTTATCGTGGAGTCTTTAGGTAAAGTAACGCGCCCTGTTACGTTAGCTTAATGGGGATTTATATTACTATCAATTGTTTAAAATCATATTAAACTAATTTGGAACCGTTGGCATAGAAACTAGCTGATATTGCCTATTAGCTAGATCAGACATTTCAATCGAATGAATGCCTTTGGCTGAATGTACACCATAAACCATAACTATCATCATTCTGCTTAAATAGCACTGAAAAATATTTATTTTCTATTTAACTTCAAAACCAACTAAGTGATAGGTACTAATGACTAATATCATATTAATGTGCACTCAAAAAATTAATGGCGTCCCTACATACTGTGTGGTTCACATCAAAATAACTGATCTGAATACATTGATTAATGTGAGTATTTCAAAGGATGATGTTTTTGTTTACTACAAACCCTATTACAAATTATTCCGACATATCAATGAAAAAGATCGCGCAAGGCTCCCCGGTAAAATATTATTTTTACGTTATTGAAGCAGTGGTAGAGTATTTCACTGACAAACAAACAAAATAACTAGAAAGTCAAGTTTATTGTTAGTCACGACTTATGATGACAACCTATAGAAGTGTTAACCTCGAGCTGTAACTGTACCTATTTAAATTACACAATATTGCTTTCAGTTCCTGTAGTCTACTCTAGTGTAACGAACAACAACTGAACTGCTCAAATTATTCTGCTTGTATAAATATTACCAAGTTTATATCATGAAGATACACAGTTATGAATTGAATTATCAACCTTGCGTGATACATTTATTCTTGCAATATCCTTTGCAGCTGTGCAAATGGGCTGGGTTTTTTCCAGTTGAAGCTTAAAATCAACCGCTGTCTGGAAAATTAAGGTAGTATCACAGTGTAAGAAAATGTACAGTGGTTAATATTCTTTGTCTGAACACGAAATGCCGACAATCGGCTAGACACTGGAAATGTATCAGCGTTGTCACAAAAAAGTAATATGCAAGTACGTTCCTATAATAAGGAATGTATAAATGAATGTGGGTATAATTATGTACCTACATTAATTACTGCCTATAGTCCATTCAGGATAACATTGGACTCTAGAAGGTCACAGAAGAAGAGGTTCTAAACATTTTTTGTGAAGTCGTAATAAGGAATAAAAGAAGCAATACGATGAATTCGTAATTTTGTTTAGTTTGTAAGTATATAGATAGATATATTATTACTTAATATCGATGCCTTAGTTCACACTTATACCGAGTCGCGATTGTTGGGAATTAAAAAGCGAATTGCCGCGCGGCGGTGGCGTTCTGTTTCTTTTTGGTAATGCCGCCACAGATGCCGCCTAGCAAGCAACCGCTCACAGTTTGGCTTACTGTCTGCGCTGCGCTCCAGCCCGCACCGCGCCTCGCCGTCGGAGGCTTCTTGTTGGCAACCGTGTAGCATCGCCTTTATTGTCTAAAAGTTCCTCGTGAACTTTTTTTTTTAATAGGTAGTTATTAATTACGTAAACTTAACGGACAGACCCGGGTATTCTATTTTACGTAATTTATGGAATCTCAATTGTCACAGATTTACTTTGCGGAGGTTCATAAAAATGAACTATAATATTTTAACTCTGCTTCTCCGCTATTGATTAGTAAGCTAAAATATTGCAGTTTAATTTAGTCCAAATGTTTAGATTTTTTGTTTCAGCAAACTTCTTGTTTAACGGCACAGCATTTATTTTAACTATTCTGCTGTTACGCTTGGCGCAGAGTTATTCAATTTTTTTAAAAGGAATACTTCAACTTGAGTATTGTCTTGCCGAAGTACGTTCAGGCAAAACACTAAAGTACCTCTGTAAATCCAACACCGTTGTATTTATTGTCATGGGATTGGCTTTAGGTATGAACGAATCCTTACTTTTTTTCGCAGGCTTTTATATACTTACTGAACTTTAAATTTGTATGTATAGTGAGATTTGGCAGCAGTTTGCCATGTTGTTAATTAGACCTAGCCTTCTCAAAAATCTGCGTCATCACTATACTTTCGTTACTGTTTCTATACTCTTCTATTATCTTTTACTCTAATTTAAAATGCATAGACCATGTTGTAAGAGTCGAGCGTTTTAAGGCCTAATTACGTACAGTTGCATACAATATTTTATCTCCATCCCATTCCATATATTAAATCCTCTATCATGTGTTCCGTAAACCATTGAGAGTGACCTGCATTGCAACGAGAACTATGTCTGCAACACGAACTGCGCCCGGTGCGCGCCCGACAACCTGCGCCTGCTTGTGCGCGCCACGCTACCGCACCGGCACCGGTACTGTACTGATGTATGAAATCTCATTAATATTGAGATTTCTGTATCGTAGTGACCATTACGATACAGCAGTGTTCATAATAGAATCCAATGTCGTAATGCAGGTCATTGTCTATGGTTTTTGAACGCGTAATGGTGGGTTTATTATGTGGGTGTAGATAAAATTTGTTACTCTATTTCTTTTTGCAGTGGAAAATTTACTATCAGTAGTGTTTGTAATGAACCTGGTAATGGATTGTGTCGATGAGTTCACATTTTCAGCGAAGGTTTTCAGAGCATATTTTATGTTTAGGATGCCAGCTATCTACAAACATACTCCATATAGTATCTGGAAGGCGATTTTATTAGAGGTATTTTGATTAAATATTCAGAATAGCAATTTTTTTTTGTGTCACGAGTACCATCAGCCAAATAAGTGGTCTAACAATTTTTAAACAAATTCCTATCAAATGAATATGTCACTAAAGTCGAACTTTCAAGTTGACAGACACGTCTATTGGCATTATTGTTTTATGACATGCAAACGATTATCAACTTTAAGATGGTCGACCACATATTTGGCTGATGGTACCTATTTCTATGTTTTCACTTACCCAAACTAGTATAAAATAATGTGAAAAATATTCCAAGAGCACATTTTTCAGGTTTATGTCACTTTAGCCGTCCGTAGCTCGGTGATTCTTCGCACCCCCCGCCCTACCGTTACCATGGCCGCTACTGTAACCAGGAGTAGTAGGGTTGCCGAGAACTGGGGGCCGGGGTAAAGGTTGTGCTGCCATAAAAGGTTTTGCCTATAATCACAACGCTGGGCAAGCGTGTTGATGATCGCAGAACTAGGCCACTTGCACCAGCAGCGCTGCTGCCCGTTCCTGGCCTGTTTAATTTTGCCTTGTTGCTTTTGGATAGTTATTCCGCCATCTGTCGGTCGCCAGAGCCTCGTCAGTTGCTAGCAGGGTGCACCACGGGCGGGTGAGGTTGAGATTTTGAGTTCCCCCTGACACCCCTTAAACTTAACTTAAAAAATGTATGACAAAAAAAAGGAGTAAAAGATTTTTATGACAACTGCCATTATGGTTTTAAATGGTTCGGAGTTATGATCGGTAGTAATAGTGACTAAGTATGAAACTGATTATGACAGAAAATTGTATGACAAACATTTTCGGAGTTCCAATAATCAGGGTTGAAAAATTACGCCAACTTTGGCGCACCCGGGCTGCTGTAAAAGTTAGTGAGCACTGTGTTTGCCTGTCTGGTATAAATGTAGACGGAATATTTTTCTGTAGAGCTGTTTGTTCTATAGATGCCATAAGTAGATTGGAGACTTTTTTTCTGCTGGTAATCCCTACTAATATTATAAATGCGAAAGTAACTCTGTCTGTCTGTCTGTCTGTCTGTCTGTTACCCTTTCACGTCGAAACCACTGATCCGATTTTGATGAAATTTGGTATATAGGTAGTTTGAACCCCAAGGATCAATATAGGATACCTTTTATTCCGGTAGAGGGCGCCACCGCGCGATAACCTAGATCCGCGCAGACGTAGTCGCGGGCATAAGCTAGTAGAGTTATCTATGTAACTTTTGGCCACCGCTGTGGACTTCCAGCCACCATATCTTTTTTATGAAGTCAAATCTTTACCTGCATCTACTAGTATTGTAGCTGATGTTCTTCTGAAGCAGTGCCCGGTATACAGCTCCAGGTTAGGAAGATTAAGATACGCTGCAACAGTTTTTCCCATATGGCCAATGGTGTTTATACCAATATTTTGTGCAACAAATTTCCCTTTTGTGGATTCTTTCGGAAGTTCGACTATTGCATTCATTCGGACGAAGAGCCATATAATATATTTTTTGCATATTTCGTAGTACTTCCCAGTAACAGTAAAAGTCCGATCAATTCTGTTTTTCGTGTTCATCACATGTACTACCAGCGTATCATGTGCATCTATTATGTCATCTATTTTTCTCTGCGACAAGCACCAAGTACCCATGATCACAAATAAATAATTTTTAATCCCGTTTCCCTATCGACCATAGACTTGAATAAACAAAACTCATTAAAAACCTCATTCTTAGACGAAATAAAATATATTCAAATCATACGCCTAAAATCTTGTATAAAAGTCAAAGTATATTTATTTCCTTGAAAAGAATTTTCAGACATTGGACGACAGAGATCCGAATGAATGAGTTCCAATTAAGATGTTGTTCTTTTGTGCGATACGGACTTGAAAGGTTTTTTCGCCTGCTTACCTTCTATGCACGCGATGCAAGGGTTTTTATCAACTGCGTTGTACACTATACCAAGATTATTCCGTTTTAGTTTGTCTAAATGCCACAAACGAAAACTTGCAATATCACTTTGTACTTCTAACTCTGATAAGGGTTTGGGGGGACTAACTGAACAATCCAGCGAGTACAATCCACCACAAAAGGACCCATGTACGAGTAAAACCGCTTCACCTGTACAAATAAATATTTAGAATTATAAAATGATACAACCTTTCGTATCAAAAACAACACTAAAACCATTTTCAGTAGCTTTTTTAACAGAAATTAAATTGGTACTCAAATTAGGAACATATACTAAATTATAAATCTTAGTAACTTTACTGTCACTTCCCATTTTAAAGTCATTAACAATAAGCACATTACCTATCCCTGCACTTGATTAAATGTCTCCATTGGCGATCTTTACTTGATCAGTAGTAAATCCATACTATATACTATACTATATTTATTATTTATCTATATATATAAAAGAAGAAACTGACTGACTGACTTATAGATCAACGCACAGCCCAAACCGCTGGGGCTAGAAACTTGAAATTTGGAATATATATTCCTTAATAGATGTAGACGCGCACTAAGAAAGGATTTTTCGAAATTCCCACGGGATAGGGATATATCTAAACTTTTTTCACTTCTTTGTTAGTAGTCGAATCTCTGAAACTATTGAGCCGATTTTAAAAATTCTTTCACCGTTAGTAAGCTACACTATCCTTGATTGACAAATGTTACTTTTTATCCGGGATAATGCAAAATTCCCGCGGGATAGAAATAAATTAATTCAATTTCGGAGCTGATTTAAAAAATTCTTACATATTATGTAATATGACTATCTCCAAATGACAAAGGCTACTTTTTCTTCGGGAAATTACAAAATTCCCATGGGATAGAAAAAACTGAATGCAACTTCGGGGATAATTTTAAAAATTCTTTCACCAATAGAAAGCTACACTATTCCTCATTAGTATAGACTACTCTTCTTCGGGAAAATGCAAAATTCCCGCGGGATAGAAATAAGTGAATTCAACTTCGGGTCTGATTTTAAAAGTTTTTTCACCAAAAGTAAGCTACAGTATTCCTGATTGACATAGGATTCGTTTTTCCCGAAAATGAACAATTCCCGCGGGATAGAAATAAGTAAATTAAACTTTGGCACTGCTTTTAAAAATTCTTTCATATTATATCATATGATTGACTCTCCTCGATTGACAAAGGCCACTTTTTTTTCGGAAAATCCAAAATTCCCATGGGATAGAAACAACTGAATTCTTCCACTAATATAAAGCTGCACTATTGCTGTTTGGTATAGATTACTCTTCTTTGGGAAAATGCAAAATTCCCGCAGGATAGGTAGAAGTAAGTAAGACAATCCAAATTCGGAGCTGATTTTAAAAATTCTTTCACTAATAGTAATCCGCAGTATCTCTGATTGACATAGGCTGCTTTTCTACAGAAGAATGCAAAATTCCCGCAGGATCGAAATAAGTTAAATCATCATTGGGGTTGATTTAAAAGGATATTTTACCAATTGGGAGCTACATTATCCCTGATTGGCATACGCTACTTTTCTCCGGGAAAACATAAAATTCCCGCGGGATAGCAAAAAGTGAATTTAACTTCAGGGTTGATTTATTTATAATTCTAACCTAACTCTACCTGAACAGTACCATGACTGGCTGACTGACAGACAATGCATAGCCAAAACTACTGGTGTTATAGACTCGAAATTGGCATAGATGGACCTAAAGTAATACAGAGATGCACTAGGGAAAGATTTTTAGAAAATCCCATGGAATAAGAAAATATCTCAACTTTGTTTTTTCTTTGTTTGTTGGGGGTATTCTTTGAAACTACTGAGCTGATTTAAATAATTCTATTACCAATAGAAAGCTACAATATCCCTGATGGATAGACTTCTTTTTTTTTAATGCAAAATTACCGCAGAATAAAAATAAGTGAATTCAATTACGGGGCAGATTTTCAAAATTCTTTCAATAATAGAAAGCTACGATATGTCTCTCATACTCTCAGACTTTACAATTTCTCGAGATACAATCCTATATCCTATATCGTGTAGGAAGTCGCCGGCAATAGAAACGCGTAGCACTTTAACGTCTTTAACGTTTCAGCGAAACAGGGTTTCAGAGTTGGTACGAATTATGAATGATTAATTACGTATGTAGGTTGATTTTTAAATTCCAAAATGTGCACCATCTGCCTAAAAGAACGTCTTACTGTATTTATATTTCCATGTAATCCTCCAAAAAATCAATCAAAACACGAAAAAAAGGATCGCAGAAAGTAAATGTATGTTAATTGTTACCCCAAATTTAACGCGAGCGAAGCCGCGGGCAAAAGCTAGTAATATTATAAATGCGAAAGTAACTCTGTCTGTCTGTGTCTGTCTGTTACGCTTTCACGCAAAAACCGCTCTACCGATTTGGATGAAATTTGGTACAGACTTAATTAGAAATAAGTCGTTATTTGTTTGAGCTTTTTTGAAAATTCGACCTGTGAGGGGATGAAATAGGGGATGAAAGTTCATATGGAAGGTCGTCGTTATGATATAAATTTTGGAAATTTCCAGGGGAATTTTGTAAAATCCCGAAAATTTCAATTGCAACTACCAGACCGAATAGTTTACGCGTGCGAAGCCGCGGGTAAAAGCTAGTACTAGAATAAAACGTCAGTATAGTTTATCTGTCAAGTCAACTGTCATGAGTGTCATATCAGCCATGTTGCTTAGCTTACACATGATTACAGCTCGCACACTTTCTTCGTTAATTTCTGTTATTTTCAGATTTCTATTCAATTTAGTCTTAATTGTTTTCTAAAGGACGTGACACGTGACTGACGTAAACATATTTTGTAAAAATGGCACCGAAAAGACGAGAAGAAAGGCTGCAAGCTAAATAAACAAAGGAAAATAAATATTACATATCCTTATCACTCTCATCTATCGATAACTGCGGGCTTATTTGCTTATCAGTGCAAATAATTACTTAAGAAAAAGAAGAGAGAAGCGGAATTTTGTGACAACTTGAACGTTAAATTTGGGGTAACACAGATTTACTTTCCTTGGTCTTTATTTGATTTTTGGAGGATTATACTACAGCACAACGTCTCTAATTTTTCTCTCTTCTTCTATTTATAAATGTTGTGAGTTTGAGGTTAAATCTTCGAATTTAAAAATCAAACTAGATAATCATAATTCGTGCAATTTTTGAACCCCATCTTCAGTTCAGGGGTGTAATTTTAGAAAACCTACGTGTTTCTTTTGCCCGCGACATTGTACATATCTACGCGAGATAGGAATAAGTGAATTCAATAGAAAACCACACTGTCCGTGATTTAATTGAAACAGGCTTCTATTATTTCATGTATCGATTTTTAAAAAGCTTTCACTAATAGATTTTTTTAATCAGCTCAGTTGTTTCAGAGATTACCCCCAACAAACAAAGAAACACACAAAGTTTAGATATTTCCTTATCCCGTGGGAATTTCGAAAAAGACTTACTTAGTGCACTTCTATGATACTTTTATCTGCATGTGCACCAAATTCAGGCCTTTAAAATCTGTAGTTTACTACGCTTTGTCTGTCAGTCAGTCAGCCAGTCACTAATTAATATGGCCATGAATAAATTGTCAAAAGCACTCTAAAGGCAAACAAATATACAAAATTAATAAGTGTATTAAAATCGAATCCTGGGTATGAATTACTAAGTATAATAAATAAACTAACACGGAAAGAAGTTGAGATTACAAATAATGCAAATAATGTGAACAAAAACACTCAGCAGCATTTTGAGCACTGTACTTGCCAATTACTTTAGTTGATTTTGAGAGAACGTACTCCCATTTGAAATGGATATTTTCTAGCAGACGAAGAAAGTTGACTGCTAAAAATTTAGAATAAATATTAATTATATATTGTCACAATATACCTAAGTAATGTCGCAGAATAAGTAATAGTACAAGTGGCAATGTATAAAATATTTATATAATATTCAATCCTATATAACTTTTTTTTAATATATTGGCTTTAGTACACTTGACTACCTGCGTACGATCAAGAAAACTGAATCTCGTACTAGGGTGGAACATTTTCATACCCAATTTCGCTATGATTTCTTTAGCAGATGTATGGGATGTCAACATGACATCAGTAGCACAAAGGTTCCACCCTAGTACATGAATATCAGTTTCTTTGACTGTACCTTACATACAGTACCTATTAATAACTAAGGAGTAAAATTACTAAGTATAAAAACTTTCTTCTGACAGCTCGAAAATTAATAGATTTTTATTTTTTATTCTACTGGATGCAAAACGAGCAAGTGGGTCTCCTGATGGTAAGAGATCACCACCGCCCATAAACACACCAGGGGTATTGCAGATGCGTTCCCAACCTAGAGGCCTAAGATGGGATACCTCAAGTGCCACACAAGTGTCAAGTGTCAAGTTTGTAAACGTTGCCAACTGACGTGCCCGCTAAATGCCTCCTTTAGTGCTATGTTTGTTTATATATTACGCTAACTATTTCCCCGATATTTTTTGTGTATTTTTTTTATTACAGGGACATGTTAGTCATCTATCACATTTTCTGACATGACATGTCCATTATTTGTATAGCACGTGATTTTAGTCAGTATTGGAATGGTTAAGATAATAATGTCGTTTCATGCCGTCTATTTACGTACTTTATCACGCATGATATGATTAGTCAGGGAAACTCTATACTTGATTGGATGTTAAAACGAGAGCTTGTAAAGAGGTTATTGAAAGTTTTGTCTATTTCGTTATTATTTGCGCACTATGAAAAAATCTAATGTCATTAAAGTAGACCAAGCCATAGGTGATTAACATAGTTTTTCTCTTGTAACAATAAGAATCATGTTTGATAACTTATTCTCTTTGTATTTTTCTGCTTTACTATCCTGTGTTGTACAACTTAATCTACAGGGTGTACAAAACTGGTCGGTCCTGGAGGGAAACTGCCGTAAATCTTTTAGAACTAAAAATAACTGCATTTTAAAATTGAATAAAATTGTCTCAAATGTTTACTTGTTTTTCGTATTAGAATTCATGATACAATAAAAATAATCTTAGATTTCCCATTTTTTTAATCGAGAATGCAAACTTTATCCTGAACAATGATCTAATCTACTAGCATAATAAAGAAGCGAGTGTTTACTACTTTAATTTTTACCTGGTTCGATTCCCCGGTAGGACAAGCCAATTTTGGAATAATTTATTTGAATAAAATGAGCTAACTAAAGGATTTAAAGCAGTTTATTTTCAGAGCCCATCAATTTTTTTCACCTTGTAGTATAAGAACTGGTAAATTGCAAATATGTTTTAACAGGAACGTCTGTGGTTCATATGTATCGGGAGTTTGAGCTTAGAAGTATTAACGATAGACAACCGAGGTACCTGCTTAAGTAATGAACACAGATACGCATTGCACAAAATTTAATGACGACGTAATACTAGCAGAAATATGTGCAACGTTTCATACCACAATTATATTTCAGGAACCAGGAAGGTATTTCAAAGATTTTTAAAAAGAAAGGACGCCAAAGAACAGGTATATAGGTATTAATAAACTGGATTAGCAATAAGTTATTTAGACATAGGGAATATCTTCGTAGTATTAAAATTTTATTAAATTATTTTTAACTGAACTATGCTCGCTGCATGCGCCATACTTACCTTATAGTCTCTCTCTCCACATCAATAGACGCAGATTGGCTTGGGAAAATATGTTTTTCACCTCAGCACCTCAAACAGTCAGGTTTTGCTATGATAAATCAGTGAGAAAAATCGCATTTTGCTCACTCCGTGAGACAAAGTAACTTTTTAATTTTTTTTTTAAATGCTGAGTAACAGTGTTGGGTCTTCTTACTGAATTCCAAATATTTGAACTTTACTTTGATCTGTCATTTCACATCAACACGAAAAAAGCGTGAGATAGGATCAAATGTGTTTATTACAATCTTAAATTAAATTTTTGATATTAAAAATATATCGATAGATACTTAATAAATTACATGACAACGAAATATTTCCAAAATGTAAATTTTCCCGATCTTTTAATAAAGTACTCGTATGCAACCTCGTTGCACGAAAGCCGCTTCTCTTGTTTTTATAAAATAATTCCGTATACTACCTCTGCAGTTGAAATAAATATTTGTTAAATTGAATGAATTTTTAACAAGTCTATTTATGTTTATGTAATAGAAATCTTAATAAAAATCATATTTAAAGGTTTAATAACATTTATAATAAATTATACGTTTATGGTTCAACCTTTTGAATGACCCCAAGAAGAGGCTGTTTGCAGTATTAAAAAATAAGTGTGACATACCTAGCACAAGAAGTATGAGATTTGTATTGTATCTACTGGACACTTTTTTATTGTTTTAAATGTGATTATTATATTTGTTTCTCAATAATCGGATTCTATTTAAAAAAAATGTGTTTGTTTTGTAAACAGGTAGGTGTATGTGGTTTTATTCTTATGTTACATTTAAATTATGTTCTCGCTGCTGAGGTGAAAAATTGTATGTGTCACACGAGACCAAAGTTTTTTTTCATCTCGTGTATTTGAATCCCTTGCTGCTCTTAGGATTCTTACCTAGAATCACTCGCTGACGCTCGTGATTCAATTATAGAATCCTTGGCTTACTCGGGATTCAAAATTAACACTCGCAACAAAAAACAACTTTGCTCTCTTGTTGCACAAATAACTATTGTCGCTCTTAATGCTAAATTGTAAATATTTTTTGATCGACTTTTCTTTCTTCTCTTTTTTAAAAAAAGTCGCAGAGCAACAGTGGTAAATTTTTATTAAATTTAATTCAGATTATATCGTTTACGTTTTCTGACATCTGTCTTTATGAATGTCTTTACAATTATCATAAAATGGTGTCAAATTACATGTATCGTGTTTAACAGATCGATTAAAAAAGGAAGCAAATCCTCAACTTGTGGCATTTCAACGAGCTACTAAGTGGTTAATTGTTTTGGGACAAACTGTGGGATTGATGCCAGTACTCGGTGTATTATCTAAACCTCCTGCTACGATCAGGCAAGTATGGTCAGTGAACAGGGCAAAATATTGTAGTGAAGTAACGCCAAATATTTAAGGGTCCCGGTACCATCATGCTACTTAATAAATTTAGTTTGTAAGAAATATTAATTTCTATACTTTTAAGTTGTTAATTTCTATACTTGATTTTCCAGGTTTAAAGTTCTCTCATTTCGGTTTTTGTACAGTGTTATTTTGGGTGCGTCGCAAACCATGATTGCCGTAATTTGCGTACAGAGACTATTTCGAGCGAGTTTGTCAGTAAAATCGATTAGTAAGTATGATTAATTTTCACAACACCGTATTTTATAGGGTTCCGTACCCGAATGTCAAACGGAACCCTTTTACTGTCGCATCAGTTTCCGCTTGTCTGTCTGTCATAGGACAGTATCTCGCGAACCATAATAGATAGGTAGTCAACTGAAATTTCCATATAATATGTATTTTTATTGCCAATACAGCAAAAAATTAAAGGGGTCCCTATACAAGAAACGTATTATTTTTTATTTTTGTTTACAAAGTAAATGTTTTCCTGAAACCGGCTCGCGCTTGACCAGTTTTTATTATTTATTGATATATGTAGTATATTTACTACTTAACTATTTACTTCTATTTCATTCCAAGTTTCAGATTTTTATGTTTAACCAATATAGAGATTTAATTTACCTAACGACCACAAATAAAAAAAGAGGGGTTCCCCATACAAGAACCGTATAGGTACACGTATTGTTAACGGCGTTGTTTTATGAACTCAAATATGTGAATGTGAGTGCCTACTTACACCTAGTCAGTATAATTTTTTAAAGATGTATGGAACCCTCTGTGCGCAGGTCCGAATCACAATGGCTGGTTTAAAAAAAACACATTTGATTCATACTTTATTCAAAAACTGCGTCGTTGTCATTTGTTACGTTACGTTATTTGTTAATTTTATATCGTGAATCGAATCCAAATATTCCGATAAAGCTATATACTAACTAGGGCACTAGTGCTAATTAAATTACAATTAAGAAACTCTGATTAATTATAAACAAAAACAGAATGTCTTCCCCATTTATCATTCTCCATTGTCACCCTACATGGACCACGTGACTTGCAACGCGTTGTTTTCCTTTAGTGCAAAGGTTTTCTTATGTTTGTCAAGGAAACAATAATATAATTTTTCTTTACATGGTCTATTTACTTAAAAAAGATACAGTATATTGTAAAGTAAATTTTAAATGACATGCTCGCTTTGGACACTTGTAAACACAAATTTGCTCGATCGACGCCTCAAATTATTCTTTATCCTTCTTAAAACCAAAACGTCGGCTTTCACTGTCTCAAATGCTCTTTCGATTTTCTGACGCAGTTCCAGTACAGTTTCAGACGGTTGTTCATAAATTCGCCGTTTGATATCTCTCCAAAGATAGAAATCTAAAGGTGTCAAATCGGGACTTCGCGGTGGCCATAAGATAGGCCCGTTTCGTCCGATCCAGTGACCCGGGTATTCTGTATCCAAGTGGGCACGAACTGCGCAGAGAAAATGAGCTGGGGCTCCGTCGTGCTGATAATGCAAGTTGATCAAGTACTGATCCCGTACTTCTCTCAACAAATCTGGAACCACAGTCATCAGAAGTTGTAAATAGTTTTGTCCTTCAATTAATTTATGGTCCAATCAACGCATTATTGAGAATGCCTGCCCACACACATTAAGACTGAACCTCACTTGATTGATTGATAGCCATCTCTTCGCGTAACATGTGGATTTATTCTACTCCACTGGTGCAGATCGGACATTTTGAGCAGTGTCCTCCTATCTAACGACAAACTTATCTGGCTTAAAATTTATATATATAGTCATATATTATCTATAATAGCTACATGAACAAAATATATGCGACGGTCTCGTCTAAGCTAATAAATTTTACGTCAATAATAAAATTAAATAAATAAACAGAAAACCTGAAAATAAAAATATAAACTAGCAGTGACACTATGGCTAGTACCACCAGAGTTGAGTCCACCATTCTTTAAATGTTATAAAAATATGTGTGACGGTCTCGTTTAGGTTAATAGATTAATGAAAATTTACGTGAATAATAAAATTAAATACAAACAAAAATAAACAGAACACTTGAAAATAAAAATACAAACAATATGGTACTTACGTACTCGTAGCAGTGGCACTATAGCTTAGTACACCAGAGTTGGGGCCAACACAAGAATATGTCACGTAATGACAGCGGGATTTTGACATTCACCCATTCATTCATTCATTCTCTTTTTATGCAGTGAGTTCTTCATGTAGCTGTGTGTGTAAAATCATTTACTTCAACTCTCTTGGAAATACCTATATTATAATTATACGTCGTTGAATAGGTATTATTTCGAACACGCGCTGCATTCGGTTTTATGGTCTTGTATGCTAGTCTTGTTCGTTTTAAACAGCAACGCGAAATGAGTTTGCGAAAAAGTTTATTTCAGATTTTTTCTCGCTTTTTCGAAACTGGATTAAGCGACTCCCAACTCGAAAAATTACACTCGTTTGGCTAAGGCAAGTGTCGGTCACCGCGCTCTATGTCGGGGCTCCGCCAATGTGCTTGCGCCTTCCTTGCCGTCGGCGCGACGCCCGTGACGGCACCCAGCCGTAGTGCTACGACTATTTAACTATAGTAGGTACTTTTCGGATAGGATGGGTACGGTGACACATGTCATTAAGCAATTAAAGGGTTGTGCCAATGTAAATTATAATCGATTTATTGCGATTCTCGATTAAATATGCTAAGGGTGTGTAATCGATTTTATTAGTGGTAGTTCATATTTTTAACTAGTTTTTGCCTGCGGCTTCACCCGCGTAGCAAGTGTTTTTACTTGTCTATCGGGATTTCACAAACCATGCGGTCTTCTTTGGCACTATATCAAAACTAATAACGGTAAAAAAAATAACAAGAGCCGTGGTGGCTTAGTGGTTTGACCTATCGCCTCTCAAACAGAGGGTCGTGGGTTTCAAACCCCAGCTCGCACCTCTGAGTTTTTCGAAATTCATGTGCGGAATTACATTTGAAATTTACCACGAGCTTTGTGGTGAAGGAAAACATCGCGAGGAAACCTGCACAAACCTGCGAAGCAATTCAATGGCGCGTGTGAAGTTCCCAATCCGCACTGTTCTGAGAGGAGGCCGGTGCCCAGCAGTGGGACGTATATAGGCTGGGATGATGATGATGAATTCAAAACATCAAACAATACGAAACACTCGATACATTGACGCATTTAAGGACCTTCGCTCTTGTACTAATTGACAGATGATTGGAGTCTAACGATTTGACAATATTGTGGATTCGATTCGGTCGATAAGCAAAGTCAAGCTCTATTATAGAGTTCCGTTTTACGCAATGAAAGATGACGAGATTAAAATTTACTCTTTTTAGTTTTAAAACATAACAATATATTTTAAGTGATTTTTGTTTATTATTACGAAATCTTTTAAGCTATAGAGAGTTTTTTTTTATTCTTTCGGTATTCAAGTATATTTTTTTAAAATTATTGGCCTGAAACGTTCATGGCGTGGAATGAAAAAAAAAACGCAAGTGTCACGGTACTGGTCTAACTCCTTGTATTCGTTCATTAAGTACTGGCAGCATAGTTTCATTTTTAAATATTATAATATTAAACGGACGCAAGGGTGTTACGCAAGACTTGTATCCGAGCTGCCAACGAAGCGAGTTGATTTTAAATACATATAAAAAGATCATAAAGACGTGTTTTTAATTTAAATAGAGTATTATTAGGATAGTGAACCGTCCGTCCACTACAGTACCCATCCTATCCAATTCGTGCTGGCGTTTGGTTGACGCTTGATTGACGGCGAGTCCCAAAGAGGCTAAGCGATGCCTATGTGTGCTTATCATTTCTTGATGCCCGTACTGCGACTTTTATGTATGTTTCAGGCTTTGTATTATTTTACTCGGCGAGCGCCGCAACGACCATCCTTTTTATCCAAGCAGCAACAAAATGGCCTAATCTTATTCAAGAGTTACCGCATTACAAGTTGGACGAGTACGTAGACCCGCGAATCAAAATAAAATGCAACGTCGCCATAACCATATTTCTGGCATCCGCTATTGGTCTGTATATTTTTGAACTGTAGTAACAAATAACGATACCTTTATAGGTTCAATTGTCGTAAAGAACAAAATGCCACAGCACAAACTAGATTAATTTACTAACATAAAACATTGTATGCTCCAATGGGGCAGATTATTTGCGACTCCCTATCAAACTTGTAACATCTTCACCAACGTGTATACCATATTCCATACTAATATTATAAATGCGAAAGCGTGTGCGTTTGTATGTTTGTCCGTCTTTCACGTCGAAATGGAGCGACGGATCGACGTGATTTTTGGCATAGAGATAGTTTATGGGCCAGAGAGTGACAAAGGCTACTATTTATCCCGAAAAAATGCACATTTCCCGAGGGAACAGCGCGCGATAACCGAAATCCACGCGGGCGAAGCCGCGGGAAAAAGCTAGTCATACAATAAATATATTATTATTATGATCAACGAACCCAACTGAAATTAATACATTTTTACACAACAATAGTAATATTCCATGAATAAATTCACTGTGAAAATGTTTTTTACGAAAATGTATCGTTACGTAATCAATAATATAATTATTAAATAATTACTAGCGTATAACTATAGCAAAATACTAAATATTCTTACATAATTGACTCATGCAGTTATAGTAATCTACAGAAAATAACAAGTATAAGTTATACTGAAGTACATATACCCCAAAATTGCATTACTTTATTTATAAGAAAGTAGTGTAGAGGACACTACTCGTAAATTTTTAACTATCTTATTTAACGTTATGGTAACCAAACTATCCTGTAAGGACAAGAATTCTAAAAGCACTTTACGACAGATTTTACAAAAAACGGTTTTTTGCTTCTCCTAAAAAGTGGCATTTAGTCCTTTACGACAAATGAACCTAAAGTTATCGTTTACCTACCTCTTAAAACGTGTCGATTACGAAGCGACGTCATCCTCATCACAGACAAGAATAAATCCTTTATACCTACTAAATATTGTTTTACAGTTCACTGCTTTTATAGAAAATGTAGGAAGTATAAGGAGCAACTAACATGAAACGGTTCCTGCTAATCAGGTCGTAAAGGCCAACAAAATAAAAAAAAAGCCTTAAATGTCCTAAATTAGATACGGTAACAGAATATTACGTATAAAAATAAAGGTCGTAAAGGGCAAACAATACCAAGTGAGCCCTATACATCCATATTCATTACATGTCTTGAATTGATTCCGAGGCATGTGCAGGTTTCCTCACGATGTTTTCCTTCACTGTAAAGTTTGTGGTAAATTTCAAATGTAATTCCGCACATGAATGTCGAAACACTCAGAGGTGCGGGGCCGGGGTTTTGAACCCACGAACCTCTGTTTCAGAAGCTATAGGCCAAACCGCTAGGCCACCACGGATTTAAAAAAAATGAGCAAACTACTTCCAGATTTTCAGTTATTTAATTAACACCTTGTATACATAAGTATGTTTATCCGTTGTCTGTATCCATTATAATATAGTGTAATCGATTCTACTCTCGATTCTGATCAAACTACTTTCTGGTTTTCAGTTATTTAATTGACACCTTGTATTAGTACATATGTTTATCCGTTGCCTAGTATCCATAGTACAAACTTGCTTACGTTTGTGACTAGGTCAGGTCAATTGGTGTCAAGTGTCCCATGATAGTTATTTATTAATAACCTAACCAACAAAAAGTTGGAAAACCCCGACTTTGTCACTTCAAAGTTTAATATCTCAAAAACGGCTGAACCGATTTTGATAAAACAAGTCTAAGAACCATCGCTAGAAAACCTGGTATCAAATTATAAACCGCATTCAAATCGGTCCACCCGTTTAAGTGTTACGGTGCCACAGACAGACAGACAGACAGACACACACACACACACACACACACACACACACACACACACACACACACACACACACACACACACACACACACACACACACACACACACACACACACACACACACACACACACATAGTGGTCAAACTTATAACAGCTTTAGATAATATTACTTAAGCTTTAGTTTTTATAACGTTAACAATATTTATTCCAGTGGAGCACATCTTTTCTCTACTGTCTGCTTATGCCGCAACATTGAGCTGCTCATCTGATTACGGGTGGATATTCTATAGCAGGTTCATTAAGTACTCTTTTCCATGGATCGCAGAACTGGGTCTACCTGACAATTTCATAATTCGTTTAACTACGCAGGTAAAAATCGTAGGTACTGTCTGGTAATAAGTTTTTTCATTCGTTTTTTCATTCGTCAAAAGAAGTAATAAGATGAATTCATAATTTTGTTTATTTTGTAAGTAGGTAAATACGTAACTTACCTTACTTACCTACTATTAGATGTGTTTCAAATAAATCTTTCATTCATTCGTTCAAAACGTACTTACAAATAACACTAATAATAAACTTGTTACATAATATTAATTCGATTTACATTTAATAACGCGTTTCCTGGACTCATCCACCTTCATTCCCTGTTGTTCAGACTTTTTTACCCGACTGCATGGAGTGGTATTGTTTCTATTCCGAATTTCATCCAATTTGGTGCAGTGCTTTAGTTGTGAAAAGTTAACTATTTGTATATGATTAAAGGTCAAATTTAGATCCAAACTGGCGATTAAAAACCATAAATAGTGTACTGTAGGAACTAGGCTGTATACCGCTGGCAGGTGGTAAAACTGACCACCTGGCAGGTTAGATTAATCTAGTTTTGTATAAACTGATAGGTTTTTTTATATTGTGTTTCTAGAATATAACTTTAAAACAGATTGACAGCGGTATACATGCCGGAGGGCAGATTGCTGCCCTGCATCTGCAGTTTCTGGAGTAGATGTCTCAGTCTGCTTAGATGCATTAAATGCCTTTCTAGCAGATATTGCCACTGACTGTGCATTGTTGTACACATCAATAAGTGTTTCAGCATCCATGCCAGGTGGCACTCCTCCAAGAGCAAATTCTGAAAGAACATTCAACCTAGCAGGGTTGTATTCTTTCTTCTGGTGGGAGTACTGCTTAACCACTTTGGTGATCATAGCATTACGTAGGTGTTTATCAGTGACCCTCTTTGTAGAGGATATCATTGCGACTATAGCACAAGCTATATCAGAATTGGGTAAGTGTTGTCCACCAGCAGTGGTGCTTTCATTTAGCATCAATATCACCTCTACTTGTGTCATTTCAAGTTTGTTGGACATATCATTTATAGACTCTTTTGAAAATACAGCACCACAGAGTGGTGTCATTAAGACCTTTGAGATCTTACTGTATGCATATTCTGCTGCTTTACTGAATGTGCTCATTGCTAGCATGCCTGCTTGCTTGAATGTGAGTATCAATTTACCGTCAACCTCATTTGATTTAAAGACTGTTTCTTTAAAAGTTGATACTATTACAACTTTAATAGATAGACAAGTAGTCTTATCATCATTCGTTTTAACATATGGGAACTTGAATCTAATTGCTTTGTCTCCTTTTGATTTTTTCTCATTTCTAATGTAAGGCCCCATCTCGAATATCATTTTGGCAGAGAATTCAAGTGCCTTTGATGGGACATTCTCTGATAGTGCTTGTCCAAAATCTTTGCAGTAACTCTCAAACTTTTTGCATAGATCACCATAGTTGAAGTCGACTGAAGTGCTGCCCTCCGGCATGTATACCGCTGTCAATCTGTTTTAAAGTTATATTTTAGAAACACAATATAAAAAAACCTATCAGTTTATACAAAACTAGATTAATCTAACCTGCCAGGTGGTCAGTTTTACCACCTGCCAGCGGTATACAGCCTAGTTCCTACAGTACAGAATATTTCTTGAGTTAATAATATTATGAACGTTTTGTTTCTTACAGCATGTTGTTTAACTCTGTTACCTTAGGTATTTTATAGGAAGACGTTTCTGTTTTTAACAAAATTAAGTTTTTTTAATTGTTTTCAAATTATGATATGAAATGTAGCAAAGTTAGTCTTGCTATAACTAATATTATATACACTTAATAATGAATGCTCATTATTTCCTTTACCGGTACATGACAAGTTGTCATTGACAACCATAATAGCAGATTATTCTCATGGCATGGAAGTAGGCAATTGCTGGCTGGGCTGTGAATGCGTGCGTATTAATAAGAAGCCAGCAATTGCTATTCCTGCCGAGACTAAACTTGTGTAGGAAAATAGGTTGTCTTAAAAGGTGGTATAACTTTCTTTTCTTCTCGCCACTTCATGAAATTTTCGTATTCTTTTAAATATTTTTCTTTTGTTTTCGTTGGAAACAAATTATTTATTGCCAAATTAGCTGCGTCTTGTAAGTCTGGTGGCGTACATTAATATCGCTTGAACTTGAACTCATTTTCTTGAATTTATTTATACACAGTTCTGCTTCACGTGAAAATATACTAATATGACATTTAATTTTATTCCGATACAATGTTTATGCTTCCCGACTTTTTCTATTAAAAGAACTGCAGGTGTATTTTAGCAACGAAACACACCACAAGCTGTTTCAGACACATTTAAAAAAGTCCGGAGTTTAAAACAAAATAACTGATTTTGGCAATTTGTGTTGGCCGTAGGGATAGGACTTGAGCCACCTTATTACCGTTTTATCTTTTTTAAAAGTTTGAAATTCGACAATAATTAAATTTGTATGCAATAATTTTTCGCTTACCATAAACTATGCACTTCGCCTTCTGATATGTAAAGGACAGGAAGGACGGATGGATGGATGGATGGATGCATGGATGGATACATGGATGGATGGATGAAGTATTTCCTCACATTGTTTGAGAAAAGCACTATACAAGCCTCGGCCAGAACAGGGATTGCTGGACTCGTTTTATCCTGCCTCGTCTACGACTCGGCCGTCTACCCCGAACTCGTCCATCAATCCCTTACTTCATGGCCTCTGCAGTAATGTACTATTTACCATTAGTATCGATGAACAAGACAATAAATACTATTTCCATTCTATGTACTCCATCAATGACATTTCTATCACTTGCGCTGCCTATGGTGAAGATGAAAACTGTTTACAGTTTTTTTTCGAACCGAGCGGAAGTTTAGTGACAATACACTGATATCATTATCGTTAATTGTAGATACTATCACACTGAAAGTTATTCCTCGGGAGATAGATGTAATGAAAGATTGTTAACAAAAAGGGATTCTTACGTTTGACTTAGCAATTTTATGAAATATCAGTATCCAGTTTTCCAGAAGCAAGTCATTATTAATGTTACACG
Organism: Choristoneura fumiferana; assembly: GCF_025370935.1. Lineage (NCBI taxonomy): Eukaryota > Metazoa > Arthropoda > Insecta > Lepidoptera > Tortricidae > Choristoneura > Choristoneura fumiferana. The sequence goes on from NC_133472.1 coordinate 19,714,450, forward strand.
GTCAATTAATAAAATTTAAATGCAAATAAAACGATTAATTTTCAGTTTCTAAATATTACTGCAACGCTAGCGTGGAGTTATTCGGATTTATTTATTGTTTGCATCAGTTTATATTTGAGCTCAATATTGGAAGGAATTAACAATAAACTGGTCAAAAATAAAAATAAGGTAAAGATAAATTTTTATAATAATAATGCAGAGCGCGGAGTGAAAAAAACTTCAGCATACTGTTGATTTTTTAATATTACTTATATTTTAGACACATCTATTTTTTTTTACATTGCTTAATAGTTGCAGTATTCATGCTCAAAATTTTGGGTTTCGATGCGCGAGGATTACAGCCGCGCGGCGCAGTTGGTGCGCGCTTTCGACGACGTCACTTGCGTTGTTGTCTTCGCGTCCTTCGCTACCAACTTGATCTTCATCTGCTTACAACTATATAATCTTCTATCGTAAGTAAGAAAATATGAAACATTAACATTTGCGCGCGACTCTTTCTGCCAAGTATTTGTTTATCGGGATCCCGCAAACTCCCATTTGTCTTTGTGTAATTTTAGAAGAATTTGTACAAAATCAGGTCCAGGCATATTAAATATCTTGAAATCTTCTGATATTTAGTCTAAAAACCCTTTAATAAAAATACGCAAATCGATGGTTTCCATAATAAAGACCGATGATGATGATGATGAACCTAGAGATTTTTCTGGCACGAACGATGCAACGCTAGTGACTTCCATCTGATACTTAGTTTATCGATTGCTTATAAGTGGCATATATCAATCAAACCAAATCAATTTATTAATAATTTACATTCTTGAGAAGTTGCGAATAATGAAGAAACACCCACTTTTTAATTTCGTCAGGTCCATATGAAATCGTTTTGTTCTCTTCGAGAATATTCTTGTGGTTTTCTGTGTTAATGTGACATGTGAGGTTATATTTCTTTGGGACGATGTCTATTTACTTCGCATTTGGTGCAAAATAAAGTTGAACCAGGGAATTCGATTTCCGGGAAATTTACAGTAAACGACTTAATCCTCTCTTCTCGAGACCTTTTTCTGGGCGGCATATTTTTAAACAGCAGATTTTGTTATTTCCTTTGCTTAATGTGCAACGCGAAAGAAAAGACAGTGCTTAATGTAAATACTAGGTTTTACCCGCGGCTTCGCTCGCGTTAAATTCGGTGTAACATAGATATACTTTCTGCAATCCTTTTTTCCTGTTGATTGATATTTCGGAGCATTATGTGGAAGACACAGACAAATTATTGGAATTCAAAAATCAACCTAAATAACCATAATAACAATCATAACTCATACAAACTTTGAACTCTTGTTTCACATATTCAGGGGTAGAATTCCAGAAAACGTTAAAGTACCTATGAGTTTCTTTTGCCCGCGACCTCGTGCACGATATAGGATAATTCCCGCGGGATAAAAATAGTGAATTCAATAGAAAGCTACCCTGTCCTTGATTGAATGAAAACAGGCTTATTTTACCCCGGGAAATCGCAAAGTTTCCTGCGGGATATACATGATTGTTTAAATCGATTAAAAAAAAACACTTTACTAAATAGAAAGCTACAGTTTTTGACTGACATTGGCTACCTACTTTCTCCTCGGGAAAATGCAAAATTCCCGGGAGAGGCGGGAGATAGAAATGTGACTTCTACATGAGGACCACTTAAAAAATCTTTCACTATTAAAAAGCTACACTATTTTTGATCGACGTAGGCTACGTTTATCTCGAGAAAACCTATTTTAAAATCCTAAATTTTTAATTTTTTTTGTATAAATAAGTCTAAAGCCTTTGCTAAATAAGGATAGTGTAGCTTTCTATTGGTGAATGGATTTCTTGTAGTTTCAGACATTATCCGCAACAAACAAAGTTTAGATATTCCTTATTTTTAGCAATAACTCAAAAACGATATGCCTATCCGATTTTTTTTTTTTTTTTTTTTATTTGACTGTATGGCAAACGAGCAAGTGGGTCTCCTGATGGTAAGAGATCACCACCGCCCATAGACACCTGCAATACCAGGGGGATTGCAGATGCGTTGCCAACCTAGAGGCCTAAGATGGGATACCTCAAGTGCCAGTAATTTCACCGTCTTTATATTTTTTTATTGTTTTTAGAAATATTGATTTTCATTATTTAACACCAAAACTAAGTCTAAGTAGCGCCCATCACATTACACCTATGTACTCCGAATTTCATCGACATAATGTTTTGTAGTTCTTGAGTAAAATGCCTGTGTGTGACATATGGACGGTCAGAACAAAACTATAGGTTCCGTTTTGTCGTTTCTACTACGGAACATAAGAATCTGCTTTTAAGGCCAAAGGTTTAGGCGGAGCATTAATGAGTTAGTGAGTCAGATCTTCTCTTTTTAATCCCCAACGCAAAAAGAGGGGTGTTATAAGTTTGACCACTATGTGTGTCTGTGTGTCTGCATGTCTGTCTGAGGCACCGTAGCTCTTATACGGAAGGACCGATTTGAATGCGGTTTTTTTATAGATATTTTTGTGGAACTTCGAAGAAAAACTATTTAATCTTAACAAAGAATATATCTGTTATTTTATTCCTCTTCACGAATGTATTCGCTGTTTCATACTTAATCCTAACATAAAAAAATTACGTTTTTCTTATACAAATTTCCATCCCCCTTTTTGCCCCCTCAGTGGTGAAATTTTAAAAAATTGAGAATCACTTATTTATTTCTATTCGAGAGTTGTTCACTTAGTTTCAGAAACATACTCGCAATTGCAAAAATAACGTTTTTCTCATGTAAACTTCCATCCTCTTTTAAACCCTTCTTTGAAGAAGTAAGTTTAATAATTTTAACAAAAAAATAAAGTTTTCGCTACACAAATTTCCACCCCCTTTTTACCCCTGTGGTGGAATTTTTTATTTTTTATTTTTTTTACTCGTTATGGTAAGTCATATATAGGTAGTCATTCACGATGACGCGTGCCGTGGTTCTTATTACAATATCATTAATGGCTAATTTTGACAATATCACGCGTCTTCGTGGATGGCTCTATACTCTCTTAATTCTGTTCAAGTGCCATTCATTAAAAATTCAGAATCATAGTTTCAAAAACAACGTTTTTTCTTTTGCAAACTTCTTTCCCCTTTTAAACTCTTTAGGGGTAAAATTATCAAAAAATGTGAAATAGGAGACAAGAGTTAATTAAAACTGTTCATTCATTTCCCTTCACTTCAATGTTCATTAAGTTTCATAAAACTAAACGTAAAATAAAAGTTTTCTTCTACCCCCCCCCTCCCCTTTTTCCTCTTCTAGTTTCCAAAACCAATTATATTATTTTTAGTGTTTTTTCATTTGTCTTTAAAACTACATGCTCATTTAACATATTACTATATTAAAATAAAATGTTTCCGTACTAACTTCCTCCCCCCTTTTTACCCCCTTAGAGGTAGAATTTTCAAAAACAGTGAAACATGTGTTGTTTATTTATGTTTAAAAGCAATTTCACAAAGTTTTATAATGATATCTTCAATTATAACATTTTTCCCATACAAACTTTCACACCTCCTTATTACCCTTTAAGGGTAGAATTTTCAAAAATGGAGAATTACTTGTTCACTTATATTTTTAGAAGAATCTCTTTCCCAAATTTCATAGTCACAAAGAAATAAAAATTTTACATACTAACGTTCTCAAATGTCATAAAAGGAACCTCTGTGCAAAATTTCAGCTTTCTAGGTTCAAGGGTTTGGGCTGGGCGTTGATGAGTCGGTGATGAATGAATAAGTGTATCAGGACTTGTATTTTTAGATATATAGATTTTTTCTTCTCCATTTCATTTTTGTTCATGACCATGAATAGAATAAGGACAATGAATGTAATAAGTTTTGATTACTTACGATGGTGTTCATTAGAGGAATAAAATTAAACGCGTGTTACTATTTTGCCATCTTCTTATTACACCGATTTGTGTAAATTTCCGAACTAGATATAAAATATGTACCTATTCCTCTATGACGTTGAAGTGGTACTTATCGATAACAGAATTGTCGATGTTATTATTATGTCAAACACTAACCACACGGCGTTCGTGCCAGAAAAATCTCTAGGTTATGGTGTATAACTTGCCTAAATTTGTAGTTTCATGAATACTTTTAATGAAATACTTATATTTGGAAACCTATCATCTATAGTTTTTTTTTTATTAGATTTTAACTCATATTTTTGCTTTCTGGTACACATGATATACTGACTAAAAATCAATTTATATGGTGCCTGCACTGTGTCAGCAGGTCAGCACTCGGCTCTGACTTAGCGATGGACTGACGTCACCGGCGGAGGATTGAGTGCAATGTGAACCTGTAATAAAATAATTACGTTTAAAAACATTAAAACTTCGTTTCAGAGATGGCGTTCGTCAGAAAATGAACTCGAAAAACTGTCCAAACATTTCACAAGGGTAATTTTTGAGATATTTATTGTATTGTTACGTGTTATATATGTCAGCTTCTTTTGCTTACCTATACAAAAAATGTTTACGACACATGTGTTAATTAGAATGTATGTTCAGGGCCCATTTCACCACTCATTGATAAATTATGCCCATTTCACCACTTATTGATAAATGTGACAGATTAATTGATCCTCTCTGTTTATCTCGGTCTCTCTTGTTTTCGGACATAACAAACAGAAACGGCATCACAGTAATATCTACCATATAAAATGTATCAATGAGTGGTGAAGCCTTGGGTAACCGTCGTTAACATCAAATAAATTCCTTTATGAAATTGACAACCTGTAAGTATAATATAGTATTTAGTAGTAATAATAAGTTACTTTATTGTAACAAATGACAAACTGTTCTAAACTTGCCGTGAAAAGTATTATAAACTGCGGTAGTGGAGTAAAAACATATTAGCAGGAATACGTAATTTAATCTAATCACTGATCTGAATATAGGCTCACTCAAGCTAATAAGTAATCCCTATAATAATACTTACAATAAAAACGCGCATTTACCACTACAATCAATATTATAATATCAAAGTTCTTTCAGGCCCTTAGGAGGATATGAGAACGTAATTTATTTCACCTACTCTATGGTGTTTGTCTTATTTCGATATTTGTCTGTCTCTCTCGTTGCTGCTCGAGTGCACACATCTTCGCAATCTTTGGCTCCTGCTCTCTATGGTGTGCCGTCATCCGTGTATAACGTTGAGGTATGTATAAGAAAGACACGTTGATTTATGCGCTGTGTCAATGTTGCTTAGCGGTAGATAAACATTGCTAAGCAAATACGAAAAATAAATTAATGTTAGCTACTTATTGCGAGTCTGTTGAGTATCTTCTTTAGAAATAGTCCTTCGTTCGTAATAATGCGTTCAAGTGACCAAATCACGCGTTATAAAATTGGTAATGAAAGTTGTCTGTTTTAGGTTCAAAGATTTTTGGATCAAGTTCAACATGACACTGTAGCTTTGAGTGGTCTTCAATTTTTTTACGTCACTAAAAGTCTCGTACTCACTGTAAGTACTAAGTAGTATAACAATCTTTATGTTCTGCTGAAATACAAGTTGCAGGCTACTTACTGGTTTACAAGTTTCTTTATACATAGTGAGCTCATCATACCGGACAACCCGTAAAATACTTAAAAACATAACCCTCCTTCGGCCAGTCGGGTAAAATCAGGATGCCAAAAAATACAATTCATTAATGTCTATTGAACCTCGATACGAAGTTAATCGTAAGTATATAAAAATCGGTATACGGCATGGCCTACCAATCCCTACAAGCTGTATTTGTAAATTATTAAATGTGAATAAGCCGAATTAAGTAGAAATATTGAGATTAAAATAAAGACTAGCATATTTAATAAACACAATTTCACATCAACCTTAATTAAACTCCTTAATTTGAATAAACACATAAATTGAGAATACGAAAGTATAGGCCACATGTAGCTACATTTCAGCTATGAGGCTGTCGTAGTGTTTTGCAATTGTGACACTAGATGGCGAATAACCAGAATGCGCTTGCTGGGCTTGCCCCGCGCTTGCACACATTCGTTGAAACTATTTGAGAGAAACATGCCATTCTCTTCTAACGACATAAATAAGACAGAGACATCATGCATCTCTACTCGTCTAGGCTCAGTTGGTGAGCTTGTTGGTTGTTGTCAGTGTACCGTATCCTTAGTGTCTCACTAGATGGCATAAGGTATCGTGTTATTTGTGTTCTCACTGGTGCCATCTATTGGAAAATCGAAGGAAAGAAAAAAATCCAGTTGAATAGCCAGTATTAGGGTGATACCATTTGCTTGTACTAGGTGGTGTCTCTGTTATATTATCTACTTTGTGGTATACGGTTATGAAATCTATGGAATCTGGGGGCACGGCAGTGCCCCCGCCAAGTCGAGCAAAACAAAAACAAAGGCACGGCCGTACCATACTTTTCTCGAAGCCATTCAGGCAATTTTCAACATAAATATTACAACAAGCACCGCTAAAACGATTTTCTTAATTTTTGCTACATTACATATAGCTGGCATGCACGTCATTCACATTTTGTAGACAAACAAACCAAGCAGTAGTGTTTACAGTAGTGTTGCCGATCGATAGTCCACTATCGATAGCTTTTCGATAGACTATCGATAGTTTGAGCAAAAGCGATATCTTTTTTCATGCAATAATATCGATATTACTGCTGTCTAATAATGCAAAACTATCGATACTACTGAACAGAAAATGAGGTACATTAAAAATATTAAGTATGTATTCACGATTTTGTTAAATATAGTTTCCCTATTTACTCGCAAAGTCACATTATTGTAGCTCAGGTGGCCCTGCTAGTATAAACACACGTAACTTTAGCTACTTACTCATCAATACGCTACTTGACGTTACATTACATAGTAAGTAAATGCGCACATAAAACTCGTTACCGAAACGATTTCCACAAACTTACGTGTGTTCGATGTTGTTTGATTTGATTCCAATTTAATCCCATGCGAGAATAAAGTACCTTGATAAATGATATTAGAGACAGATTTAAAAAAAAATGCGATATTTCATGTTGTTGCGTGTACGAATGGTTTTTTTGTTAGTTTTTAATCTCACTTTTGCAAACAAAGCGTAAGCTTATCTGTAACCGATAAGAAATTGCACATAAGCATCTATTCTATGAATTAGGATCAATAGCTCACCGATCATAACTTGTTGCAGGTGGCTGGTACAATTTTCACCTACGAGCTAGTATTATTGCAATACGGAGGCTAACAATATTATATACCTACTGAATATTATATACTGTACACTGAAGAGCTGAATCGGTGTTTGCAAGAGCAAATAAGAAAAAGAGAAGCGACTCCCACTTTTCACTACCTACACCAAATAGTATATAAAATAAATATGACGTGATACATCAAGTTTTTTTGTTTCAGATTAGCAACCTTATTATTGTACCAAAATATGTACACTTTCGGGCGAATGAAAAAGGTTCAGATTATTATGGTAAACACTTTCTACTAACAAGGGACATATGCTTGCTTAAATCAATGTCAAAACTGTGAAATTGACGTAATTTCGGCCTAATGTAAAGTCGTTTTATGAAGGGGATTTTACTAAGCCAGATGGCAAATTTAGATCAAAAATTTTACTTGCACATCAACAATTTATTCCTTAGTAGAAACATTGGCCTAGATTCTAGAGTACATTTATATGATCTCTATGCCTGAAAAAGGGTGAAGTATGTTTATTAGTGGCATGCCAATTATTTTACCGTCCTGCTATTTTTGAGCATTCTATCTGAGGCAGGGGTGAAAACTGATTTGGTAGTAACGAGAGCAAACGTGTTTATAATGAGCATGCTAGTATCGACCTGTTGTTCGCAACAGGTGAATAACTATAACTGGTAATGAGCACGCTACCAAATAGCATGTGTATTTGGAATGTTTGCTTTGAGCATGCTCATTCAGTAGCACGCTTAAAACCAGCATGCGTGACTGCCCTGAGCGCATAGCTGCTTGTGACACTAAAGTGTGATTTCATAATACATCCTACTAAAGATATCTGAACCTCAGGAATGCTACTTTTTGTCCAGATATATACAATATTTACGTGCAATTTAACAAACTTTAGCACTGAGTCTAGGTTTTCTTCATGAATGCAATGTAAGTTAAGACTACTATGTAGGCCGTCGTCTCAGAGCGGGCCGACTACCAGGAAACTATTTTCGAAACATCATGCTTCTTTAGCATTCTTTTATCCTGAAAATTTACTGCTAGTGGTTAATAAACTCGTATAAAAAGAGTAAACTATGCCATGATGAAAACTAATCTTTCAGCATAGATTGGTGGTGAAACTTGACGCTTATGAATTTTATCGATAAAATAACAATAAATTGTGTAACTATAATAGCAAAAACTACTTCTGATCATAAAAGGAAAACCGGTACATATAATCTTTATAGTAATATGTTTCATCAAAAGAAGACAGCATGTTAAAATTGATTTTATTAAGTTTACTGTTCCCGCGTAAGTATACACTTCAATTAGAAATGAGACTTGAGATCTCAAAATTCCGCTCGCGGTGCTTAAGTCTTTACAAATTAAATTAATCAAGTATTGATTTTTTGTTTGTAAGTATGAGCATGAGCAAATAAGCAGCTAAATATACCTACATAAGGAATTGAAATCATTTTATATAATAAATTAATAACCCGTCTCTCATTAAGGAGACACGATTCAAAGATTTTTGGGCAACATTCAGCTCCAACCCCGTTTTGAAGAAGCCTGCGACTTAGTGTGTATGGACCTGCCGGCTAATGACATGCAACCAGTTTGTATGATGTTCAGCCGCTATAAGAAAGGATATCTTTTCTTTGTAAATCAGTGTCATGCAAGACGCTCTATTTGTAGAGAAAACCTAGGTAAATATGTAGTAAAACTATACTAAATGTTTGAACATAACGTATCAGCCTGAAATTAAATATAGAAATATACGTTAGTCAATTTATTTCTTTCAGCTAGTTATTTGAATCATTTGCATACCTTTTGTCTGTATTATAAGCAAGGCGTAAAATCTAGAACTAACCAATTCTAATTATTATGAATATGAATAATAGAACACTCCACTATCTCTATTTAAATATACATAAGCAATGAATATTATTTGCACGTTAAAAGTACCTAGTAAAAGTATTTTAATATTTCTTTTGCAGTGTTAAACATGGTTCATCCGAATAGATGTTATAAAACTAGGCAATACTTTATGCCAATTTCTTAAAATGTAACGTTTCACGATGGCTTATATTATCTTATATAATGAATCCGTAAGGCCGTATACTCTCAAAAATACTGAATGAGATTCTAATAACCAGGTAATGTATTGTATTTGCCGATTAAATACCTACATTGTAACAAAAGCATTTAATTTTCTTGAAAAATGTTATCATTATGGCTAACACGGGTAATCTTTACATTGTAATTTAAATAAATATTTTTGTTAAAAATGTAATATTTAATTCAAGTTTTTTTGAACTAAAATAATTTCCTTGCTCACCCGCGACCTTAAGATAGCTAAGCTTATGCAAAATATGCGTGTTCATGCAGTTCCTCCACCTCCACACTGTAAGAACACACACAAATCACACAAACCCATCTATCACCACACTACACTGACGCGTTTCGAACTCAACCAGAGCTCATCTTCAGAGTGACACAACCGTACACCATGCTACCAGTTGTTAGACTCTAACAAGCACATTAGGCTCTAGCAAGGAAATTCTTTTAGTTCATTGATATGGACCTCCGCAAAGTAACGCCTGATTCAATAAATTATTCAAGTTTTTTTACTAACTGTATATACATTTTATTGCCTGTACTTACTTACATTGTCATCCAAACTACATTTGAGTACCAAATTGCAAGTCGATGCTCATTTACCGTTGAAGAGTTCCGTCCGAGAGATGATCCTGGCCGGACCACCAGAATTTAGAGGTGGTTCAAAATTCGGTTGCAAGATTTGACCCTTACAAATAACATAAAAAAAGCTTGTAAAAATAAAAATCCGACTGCGTAAAAAACTTGTAAGACAAACAGGGAAAACTAAATCCCATCAAAACATAAATGTGAAATGAGAGCCAAGTTCAATAATGATATGTGCCTTAATAGGTTGAGTTTAACGACAAAAGAAGTGAGATCTAAATGGTAGCCAAGTTCATTAAAGTTCTTAGTTCAATGGTCAGTCCTGAATTTTTTTTATAACAATATAAAATATTTTATAACAACTTAAAATATCTTTTCTTCTTGTAACTTAGGATAATTATATTGAAGCCTAAGATCGAACTTTGCTTCTTCTTCTCATATACGAATTATATTATAGCCTTAAGACGCGGACACGAGAATTTACGACACTTCTGAGAGAACATTTAGGACACCAAAATGAAGCTGTATACGGTTTCCAGCTTATTATCTCTCGTTCCGAAGAAAATCTCCTAATATTACTGGATTACCTTACTGATACTGATAGTCCTATTACGGGAATTTTTTTAATGTTCGTTCGATTTGGTTCGACTTAAATTTCTCTTAATAGTAATTTTGTGATAATATTACAATATGCTTTGTCGTTTTACAGCCACGTACTAAACGCCATGCCAGATTATCAATGCGACAGAGTAAAAAAGTGATCCGCTTTGATGCTGAGTGTTCGTACTAAGCCTAAGCAGAAATTTAAAAGATAAAAAAGGCCAAGCGCGAGGCGAGCACTTGCTAAAGATCCTAAATAAACCCTTTTATCCTCATTCCTGAAGTAATTGTTTTGGAACATAATATTATTTGCTTTCCTTCCTTCTTACCTGCCTACGCTTTTAAGTGCCGAAGTTCCAAACAAGTCTTATTGTTACATTAAGATTTTTTCTCATTAAGACAAATGCTATAATGTCCATGTTTTTGTAAATATTCCTTTAATTTACCATAACTTGATTTAAGGATCTTTCAATATTAAGAACTTGAGCCTTACGTAAGTACTTAAATATATCAAATTGAAATAAGGTTTGTTATATTTATTAGTACAAGCCACAGGTTCATCGTCATCGTAGTTAATGGGAGTGTGAAAGCCTGAGGACATTATTCCAGGAACTATAATTACACAGGCATGTTGTCTCAGGACCGACCACGTTAGCTAGTGTAATTTACTCCTCTTATTAATTTAGAGCAATTAACGCTATACAGATTTAACTTTATTTTTTAATAACATCTTTACTATTATAACATCAACTATTGTTCATCAGAATGTTGTACTTAATCGTCAAATAAAACCCATGAAACTTATGAGAATATGTCATATCGAGCAACTGAGTTTTATTGAACAACATTTGAAATATTTTCAGTATATATAATAATTTTTTGTTCCTTTTCTTTAACTTTCATTAGTATATTATTTGTAGATGCCGGGAAAAACCACTTCACGTACGAGGAGATATGACGAACTAGGTTATTAATCGTATCTTATTATGAAAGTCCAAGGTTAATGCAGTTCTACCGGGTGTGGCCTATAATAATTAAAACATAGATCGTACTCCTCAAACTAAACAACATTACTTCAACGACTTTTAAAATAATTAGTATTTATATTTTTATTACACTTTAAATTTTATTCGAAGAAGCAATGTAAAGCAAAATGTTGATATTTGAAGCGTGACAGGCGACGTCAGCTGGGGTCTAAGATAGCGTACATGTATATTTAAAAATTAATAATACTAATACTCATTTATGTATTTTAAGTAACAGACTCATAGAAAATAATAAATTAAAGAGATTTCTTAACTACTCCTGTATTTTTTTGTGACTTTGTGAAGTTACGATCAAGCTAAATTGTCTACGAAAAGGAGAAAGCCGTCTTTAACTCCACAACATATTGAATTACCTACAGTTTCAAAATAATTGCCTTAAAATATGTATATTAAAATACTGGGTCTATGTACAGCGATTGGTCGAAAATTGTTTTGCATAAAAAAATTTCGTTACATTTTTTTGCATAACAACGTTTCGTCGAATGATTGAAATGTCGAAAATTCTTCATAACATTTATTGGTCGAAAAATTGCTTAGTATAACATTTGTACCTATATTAAAATTGTATAAGAAAAATTGCTTCATATAACATTTGCATAGGTATAACATTGTTTTGTCGAATGTGTTATAGGTTTAATTGTTATTCCGAATATTTATACCACTAATTTTATGTCTCCAAATTAAATACGACTATTCCGCCTGTTACGCGCCTATAGTTAAACAATCATGTTACAATATATGATAAGCCTATCCAGTCACAAACATTCGTTCTTTTATCATCAAAAACCTTAAATACTGTCGGTATTTTAATTTTAAGACATTGAATATTTAGACTAAATAGTAATGAGATCTTACAATATTATGGATTTAGCAATTTAGTAACTAAAATTAAAGACTTAACAATTTTAGACCAAGTTCTTTAGGAAAAAATATGTATGCAAAAAAGAAGTAAATATTTCATACAATATTATACCAGAAAGACCTTGCATAGGGCACCCTAAAATACTAGGTAGGTACTTTAATAATGTTAATGCACACTTGAGCTTGTTAACCGGTGCACTGAATAAGTACACATTTAACAAAGATGTTCTACAAAAAAGATAAGCATAAATAAGAAAGTTAATTTTAATGAGTCTCATAATTAATTACGCAGTTAAGCAGAAGCGTGTGTTGAAATTTAAAACTTAATTTTCTTTAATTTATCTAAGAAAATATATTGCAATGGGAGTGGGTTAAATATAAATTACATTACACACTAGAATAATAAGTTAGATTCGCCTGCCTTATTAAATTTGTGAATAGATGATACTTGACGTCTGGTTCATCTTATTGGGCTTAATGTTAGTTATTTGCCTTGAGGAAACCCCTAAACATAACCAAGCAAATTTTCCACTTCAGTAAGCGAAACTTACCACAACCAAACAAGTATACACACAATTACTAAACCTATCTTGCGGCGGTACACTACAGCGAGCGTTTTCACGACTCGCCAGCCACTTTGAAGTGTTTTCACTTATATCGGTCCTTATTTTACTTTCCACGTATACCTGCTATTTGTTATAACGCTGTTATCCAAGTACTGTGTTTCCTGACATATTTGTATTTAGTACACGTTTAGTGATATTCATCAAAAATTTTAACATGGCACAACTACGATGTTTTCTTGCGCAGAAAGATAAGTATTATAAAAATAATATACCTAGATTCTTTAGCTAGGTATTTGATAGGAAAAATACACCATTTTTCGTGTTAAGTACTGTAATTTTTTGCGTTCTCTGTAATTCCTTTGGCAATATACGTTACTTGACAACAAACAAATGAAAGACATACCCTAAATTCTAAGTTTACTTTCCCTACCTTCGCTTAATCACCTTTGAAAGGCACCCTTTTGAGCTTACGGCATGACAGCTATAAACTTGTGAATCTTTGATACGTGACACGAAATTGTAAAAGTCCTGAATGGGTTAGATTTAGTAAGATTATTTTTCGTCCCACGTACATGCCTTCCTGCAAATTAATGCCTATACTTTTCAGAATGGTGTACTTTGCAGTAGACCTTTCTACTACTTTATCTAAAGGAGTTAAATTTATAAGAAGTATGTGCTTACATTACAACGAAATGACGTAAAGCTTAGCAAGGAGTAATGAACAAACATTAAAACGCTAAACACATACGACAGAGTACGGTATTTGATGTTGACGAGGTTTCATTTAGCAAAAATTTATATCCAAACTTATTCAATTTAATTCTTGAAAATATCTATATCCACACTTAACACATTTAATTGATAATTAGATTGACATTGACAGCGTAATATTTTTTTCAATGAGTGAAACCAATGGCGACCTAATATAAAATATAAACTAAGAACATTTTATAAACAACTAATGTTCACATAATGCATTAAACTTTTATAGGAAAAACTTTCATTCGTATCGGATACCGCCGTGCATGAGCAGCGTCACGGGGATAACAAGGGGTTACATCAAGGACGGTAATAAATCTTTAAGACACGGAAAACGAATAGATTTTATTCCGCATTTCGTTCAGTTATTTAGAAGTAGAGTAGAACTTAAGAAATCGTTATAAGCGATCCTCCATCGTCACACTATGGTCGGTGCAGCGATTGCAGCGTGTAGAGTAATGGACAGACAAAGTCATTTTCACTTAGCAAGCAAATTTTAGCATCGCCTGTTATTTTAGGTATTTATGCGCTGACAAGTGCCACTCGCTCGGAAATACTGCAGCTGGTATTTTACTACTTAAGTACCTATATATATATATATATATAGCAATTTTCCAAAAAATGTGTAGAGAAGAATGGCCAAGTAAATTTACAGTATCCAGGTAACACCTGCTAAATAATTCGGCTCACGTCTTGACCTTATTTTGGGGTCCTCCATTATTGCACACAGATATATGAGCGGGCGATCTGGGAAACTTTACTAATTAGTTTCCCTATCTAATATGTACTAGGTCTGTGTCTGTGTGCTATAAAGTCTAAATGGAAAACGTCAAATCGTCGTAAAACGTTAAAATCGACACAGCTGCTTTAAATTATAATGCCAATTTAAAACACCATGTCCCATCAATAAATATCTCCTTTACTTCATGAATCTCTGGTCTTTTATGAGCAAAAAACTAAAATTCGTTCATTGTCACCGTGTTCAGAGAAGTAATCAGCCAGTAAAAAATTACAAAACTTTACAGGGACTTCTACCGCGTTCAGGTGTTGATAAACTGTTTTTTCAACACATAATGAATTGTTTCTGGCCAAATATAATCCACGATGTATATCGTGTAAAGATGGTAAATCGTCAGTGCTTGCGAAATGGAAATCTTTGTCCTTCATTATCTGATTTAACCACTTTTTTTTTTTCAAATTATCAAGTTTCAAATCAATCTCATTTTTCATAAAATTCCGCGTACAAGTATGGGTCTTAGCATGCCCCACTTGATTGTTCTAAAAGTCAATAAGAAACTATATTAAAATATTTATTAACTTTAAAGTTAAATATTTCGCAAACAAATCACTGAATCGAAAAATCGTCTGAGCAAACCCCAAAAAAGACCTATCCAACGATACCCCACACTATAGGCTTGGATGAGAAAAAAAATCACCCCCACTTTACGTCATTGGGAGGTACACTAAAAAAAATTTTTTAATTTTTTTTATTGTACCATTTTGTCGGCATAGTTTACTTATATCCGTGCAAAGTTAAAGCTTTCTAGCATTGATAGTCCCTGAGCAAAGCCGCAGACAGACAGACAGACAGACATGGCGAAACTATATGGGTTCTGTTTTTGCCATTTTGGCTCCGGAACCCTAAAGATATGTAGAAACTTCTTTGTTTGCGGCTGTTTACACCTGATTATACCTTGGTCTTAGACGACGATAAAAAGTAATTTTATGTCACCTAGATTCAGCATAAACACGAACTTTACGAGCATGAGAACTGAAAAATAAGTTTGTTATATGTATTGAGTAAAATTGATTTCGATCGATATGCGTATACACTATTTATTCAGACGACAGTGAAATGAACTCCAGTTTCGTAAATAATGGTTGTTTCAGAATCATCGGATATCACTCATCATCTGACCAATCATAAACTAAAGTATCGTTGGAAGTATAACCGGCTTCTTCACTTGGCCATTCCTTCGCCATATTTTCTTTACTTGCTTCTCCAACGCACAATTCGTCTACGCTACGGCTGAAGCATGGGATTCTTTTCCATCTGCTTGGGTTTGTGGTTCTGCGTCTTCTTCTCATCAGTCATCTTCAAATACATTTTGCATATTTTTTGGACAAACAGTTTACTAGAGGAGGGGGGGACACAATTTTTGCTACTTTGGGAGCGATTATTTCCGGAATTTTTCACTTAATCAAAAAAATTTTTGAGAAACCTATCTTTTCAAAAGAGCTGTTGAACTATGTGCCACACGTTGATGCGAGTTAAATACATTATTTTTTTTTTCAATTTCTGTTACGTGTATGGAGTGCCCCCCTATAATATTTATTTTTGTAATTTAACTAAAAACTAAATAGCACAGACAGACAGACAGACAGACGAAACTAAATGGGTTCCGTTTTTGCCATTTTGGCTCCAGAACCCAAAAAAAACACAAAACATACATAACGCTAAATAGGTCTTCACTCAGCATAATGCCACGCCAATTTTCAGTGAGGACCTTATCTAAAAATAAACTAGAATAAGTAGAAAAAAAACTAAATGTAAGGCAACCCCTCACTTAAACAGTTCAATCGTGTGCAGTTGAATTGTTGAATTCACCGCAAAAGAATGGGTATTTTGCAAATATAAATATAACACTAGCATATAAGGTCATAGTCGGGTTTTAATGATAGTTGACCTAATGAGCTCGGGTTTTATTTTGGGTATACAGATATTGTAACGGTTCTGTATATTTGATTATTTGAATGTAGGTAATAAATAAAACTACTATGTAAAAAAAACTGAAAATTTGATTAAAAATAACCCATAGGAAAGGAGAATCATACATATTACTGTCTTTATCTTTAAAGTAGTCGGGACGTAAAATAAATAAAAAATTTCGTCGATTAAAAAAAAACCGCACTGCGACTCAAATATGTAGTATGTCAAACAAATCAGGAATAATAGTAGTATAACCGGCTGTAAGGATATTTGTGATTTTTTGCGGTTCCCGAGATATTCCGTCTTTTTCGATCCAGCTCCATACATTTTATTCGAAAAAAAAAATGTAACTCATCAGTTTTCGTGCCAAATGACGCCAGGATCATAACTGAGCATTCAAAATAATGGCAAGTGATAGCCATTTCAAGTAAAAAACTTTAAAATTCTTCGATTCCTATGTCTATGAAAGCCGATTTTCAGCCCATAGTGCGTCACGGTGTTTGAATTTGCGTTAGTTTTTTTAAAAATTTATTTTTGGATAGATAACTGGTAATCTGTGTGGATTTTTTTTCTTCTAGTATAACTCGTTATCTCCAAAGATTATATTTTCCCCACAAATAACTGTTATCCTGGAAGGAATGGATTTTCCTTGCAGATAACCGTTAAAAAAAAGTTATCTGTGGGGAAAATAAAATCCTCGGAGATAACTAGTTATACTGGAAGGAAAAAAATCTTCACAGATTACCAGTTATCTAGCCATAGTTATCTGTAAGGAACAAGGGTTAGCGAATGTATTATTTCTTATCCCATACGTAGTCGTTACCAATGTCAATAATTTTATATTTCCTTGTATTACTTAACTAAATTTTACTTCTAATGAATATTCCACCGATCCAGAACAGATCAAAATTTTCATTTCTTAATGATTTACACGAATCAACTGATTTGAGCATATCTGGTACCAGTGTAGGCTATTTAGTCAGTGTAGCTGTACGGTACGGTGTGAGCTGTACGGTATCGGAGGATATTCTCGTCTTTTAATAGGAACAAACGGTGTCATATTATCCATTTTATAAATTTTTCCAAATTCAAAAATAAGCATTTGCACGCTTCAGATTATTTTCGAGCATAATATTCGGCATCAATATAATTTCCAATAATCTACGTGTAATTTTTAATTTTTTACCATCCGTACCTGTCAGTGATCCTTACGGGAGTGATACTTAAATCAAACGCGTGCGTTTTGATCTTTTTAATTTTTTCCAATTCAAAGTCAGTCAAAGTCAGAATATCTTTATTCAATTTAGGCTAAAACAAGAACATGAATGTCAAAAAATCTACCACTAATTAAATTTGTATTCACTTATTAGTGTTGTTTTTATAATCTTTTGTTATCAAAATTAAACGTGTTAATCTGCGAAAGGATTATATTTTTCTTCCTCGTATTACCGTTGCTGCGATGCTACTCGTATATGATCACGAGACGCCTGTAGAATTGCGGGTAGTTATATGTCAGTCAGAAAAATAAATCGGACGTAACCGATCTACCCTCTTCCTAACAAGTTGCCCACTACTACTGGAACTCGAAATCACTTTAAAGTCACGGCAAAATATACACTCACACTATCACAAACACGATCATTTCTTATTTACAGTACCACTACTACAACTTAAAACGATCAGATCAGGTTTAACTATATTTAGCAGTGGTGACCACGTACTTGACAACTTAAAACCGTCTAGATGAAAATTTGACTAAGTGATTTATGTAATAAAAGTCAATGGTCCGTGGTCTTTTTTTTAGTCATTTATACATCTACAGTAGTAGAGCTATATACCCGAAAACTACTCAAAAATATCTATTGGTTTAAGAGAAAATACTTATTTTTTTGAGTTATTACCGTTTTACTACGATACCATATGGTTTTTTTTTATATTAAAATTTTGTTTTATGTCTACTACTTGTAAGTAAACTATATAAAAAAAATCAAGTCAAGCCCTTATCCAGCTACGGTCTTTTTAAGTCTTAGCTCAACAAGAAAGAAACTGTTGGATTAATTGTTCACACAAATGATAGCCAGAGACATGGAAACGTTTGGCTTGAGCGCGAAGGCCAGGAATTTGTGGCTTTGGATTCAAAATATCATGTGTTACTTATTATTTATGTTACTTCCTTGTGAGCTTTGGTGTGTATGCCGAATTCGAACTCATTTGTTTCAATAATCTCTGCGTATGTACCCGTATCGTGTTCGGTAAATAACAATAATTTATTGTGTTTTGTTGTTATCCATAGCGTCATTCTTCTTTTTAAACATTACATATATCGTATATTTGTGACCCATGATACCGACTCCGCTTCGTTTTATTTCCAGTCGATAGTATCGAAAATACGTTGATATTTAGTTACCGAAGCAAAACTATCGATACTATTGAAACGCGTCGATTGATCATTGTCGATAGTATCGATAGTATCGACCAAGTTCAGTATTATCACCTAATTTTCAATATCGATACTAGCGATACTGCAGCATGTCGATATTTTCGATAGAACTATCGCGTTATCGACTGTTTCTCAAGGTCAATTGTTCGTCACATCCTCAATTACCAAAAATTGTTTTGATATTGCCTACGTAATCATCATCATCCCAGCCTATACACGTCCCACTGCTGTAGTTCTGAGCCCTCTCGTTCTGAGAAGAGACATGTACCGCAGTGGGACGCATATTGCCTACGTAATAACACTTTCTCTCTTCGTAGGTACCAATTCATGGTAAAGATCAGGCCATCTTCATGCATTTCAGCCATCGCTTTTTTAAATATTCACACACTGATGATATTTCATCACATGTTGTTTTCTTGCCGGAGTCCAATACGACATCCCGTACATTTTCTTCATAATGAGAACGACTCGCGTGTTCGCTTTCTCTAACACCTCTGTCATCTTATGTAGGTATATACGAGTATCTTTTGTCGGAGATGTGTATTTCATTGGTCGGATTGACTTGACGCATGACCATAATATGACCACATGTCGGGTATGTCATTTGGACCATTTAGGAGAGTGAAAAACAACATTTTGCTGGCTGAAACCTATTCTCCAGTTATTTTTAATTTCGTACCCTTAGTTATACTCGTATTCATGTACACGTGAAAACTGCACGGCCGCCTTTTTGTTATGTTAAAAAAATCAAATACTTAGCAAATTGCATACTAGTAGTGATTTACTGTGAAATGAATGAAAATAGGTAATTTCACTGACAACCACAACGATGTTTCCCTAACTGACATTTTATAATCCTTATAAAGTGGCCAGTAATAAGAAGATTTGGTATTTGGTTGATTTGAAGATATGGTGTCGATTTGAAATAAAGGTATTGTGATGATTTCTCATTATGAGACTAAGACATAAAGATTCCGTTATTATAAGAAAAAAAAATAGGAATTACGGATGAGTTTAGCTTCTCAGATTTAGGATTATTGGTTTAAAAATAAAACGAACGAATGTAACGTGTTCTGTGTTTTCTGGCACACACGCGGTATACTGAATCGTAATAAACTACGAGTACAAAGAACCGCGATAGGGTTGTTGTTATTTGAATTATTCAGACTTTTCTCGATCCGATCTGACCACAATGTAAGGGTAAGCTAGAGTGGTAGGGTTCTAAGGTGGTCTAGGCATGAAAGTTATCTAGTGAACGTTCATTTTCCGTTTGTTAAGTATTTCGTTTATACGTTTTCTCGTTTTCTGGGGGCTCAAAATCTATTATATTTTATTTTTTTAATGGAACGGAAGCGTGGGTACAGCTACTAGTGCCATCTATAAATATTTGATTTATTATTAGGTAATCGATGTAAAAAAAGGAGCAGCAAAACGAGATAAAAACTTTTACTGTACTCGATTTCGTCATATTCTGTCACCTAGCGTTGTGTGAAGTAAATTCCAGACAGATTTTTTTTAAATCATTAGATAACTAGTTCTCTCTCACCCCATCACCTCGGAGAAGTTTTTTTTTTTTTTTCAAATATATTTAGCGTTCATATTTTTTTTCTATCAGCTGTTTATTATATTTAAAGAAGATGCGTTTGAGTTTATATTCCAATTCCTATACCGTCATCATTCTGTATAGTCAACCAACGAAGTTCCCGCTGTATTTTTTCAAGCTGATCTTTGTTTTCCGCAATTTTCGCTTCACGCCATTGGGTATCGGGATCCTGCAACAAATAAAAAAAAAAAAAATTCGTTACCTACATTATAATATAGCGGCTATCGCAAACCGCAGCTTAGTGAGAACCAAAATACAACAATTTAAAAGATAATGTACCTAAACAAATCAATTTTCTTTTAAAATGTATGTACACATAGTATGTTTTTGTGCTGAATTTACATAGTATAAATTAGTTCGATTAGTAATTATTAACCAACTTAAAAAAAAGAAGGAAGTTCTCGATTACAACCGAATCGAATTAACCGACGTGAAATTTATGTCAAAATATTTAACCGACTACAAAAAACATGAAAATAATTTTCGAGCAGTCTGAAGTCAGTGCCTCAGCACGAGCCAGCAGGAGTGATTGAAGCCCAGTATATAACTCGTATGTTCATAAGTTTTGAGACGAATAAAAAAAAAATATCGAAAACTATTCAACTTATTTAAACGAAATTTATAATAGACGGTAGAAAAATCATTATATTACGTAAAAAAAAGATTAAAATGGCCGCCATTGTGCTGAACGCAGGCTTTCAATCCTGTGGGCTATACGTCGATAGCGGCACGCATCATTTCCAGCGGATACGCTACGCCTCCCTGCACAGGACCCGTTTGTGAGACTCCAGATTTGGGTAAGACTTGCGACAGGCCTTCAGCTCCAATTCAGTGAGTAGACCAGCGAATTCAAGTCTGAACTTGATGATGGCCATTCATCCGTGCTGATGAAACCTGGTAAATTTTCCATTAGCCACTTCTGTGTTAACTTCGCCTTATGTGGTGGAGCGGAATCTTGTTGGAAAGTCCAGTCTTTCTTTTTAAATTTCACAAGACCTTTCAAAATGTCAGCCTGGTAATCTTGTGCCTTCATCTAACACCCTGTTGGCAAAAATGCAGCTCCGTTGCACCGACACCATACACGAGCTACGTGATGAGTTCGCTGAATATTTTGAACAGAAGGTGAGACCTCTTTTGAGCATTTGGCATAAATTTTATTATTTTCTCGATAAAACTTCTCTTCGATGGTGAAGATTTTTCGGCAGTAAGCAATATCTTTTTGGGGTCGTGTCTGCTTAGCAACTTTCGACATCAAGCGAGCCTTAATCTTCTTTAACGATCGTTTACGTAGTGGGCTTTTCTTAGACTGTAGCACTGTAGGCCCTTGCCTTTAGATCATGTTTAAATATCTGGTTCACCGATATTCTGGAAATATTGGTGTGTAGAGCCATCTTCTTGAGTCTGACAGTGATTTCGGTGAAGCCGTTCCCTGATCAACTTGATGTTGGCTGCCGTTCTAGCCGAGCGAGGCAAAATCACGGATAGCTCCAAGACATTTTATCTGCCTAAAAATCTATGTAGAGAAATAACAGTTAAGCGCAAAACTTTCATTCCGTCCATAATTTCAACAAAGAATGAAAAACAATATTCGACTTTATTTTTTCTAATTGATAACGTTCTAATCTAAACCATTTAAAAAGGTTTTTATCAGGCTGCCAAGCCAATGCAATTTTTTTTATTGGCCTATCATAAATCTTCTCAAAACTTAAACACACGAAGTAGTATGTGGGTGAGGTGAAGTAGACGACTATAGGGCCACTCCTGCTGGCCCGTGCTGAGGCACCTACCTCAGACTGGTAAGTAGAAAATTATTTTCATGGTTTTTTGTAGTTGGATAAATTTTTTTTTCACCTCAGACTCCCTCATTTTTAGGGTGTATATACTTTTGGCGTTTCAATTTAACGCACAGTTATCATTAAATTAGTCTATTGGAATATCATATCAAATATAAATAAATAAGTATCTTGACAGAAATTGGCTACCAAATTACCGTCACTACTTTGAAAAAATCTCGTATTATCTAAAATCAATACGAGTATGTGAACAAAATTGAACCTTGACATTACGTTCATAAAGTTCACTCAGAAAATTATATGGGTACGAGTAGGTACGAGGTACGAGTTTTCTTTTTTTTTAACCCCCGACGAAAAAGAGGGGTGTTATTAAGTAGTGACGATACTTATGCATAACAATGAAACTTGTAAATTGCTTAGTTACGGTATGCTTTATCTCTTTTAGTTGAGATTTTAAAGGCGCTTTGTTTGTACCTTAACCAATTTTGACCAAACGGTACTGCATAATACTATAAATTCAGTTGCAGCGTTATTAAAATTATCATTTTGACAAACTCAAAGAAGATGATTTTTACTGAAAATTAAGAAATCAAATCACTTATCTATCATATCTCAAAAACTACTTAACTGATATTAAACCTAAGTTAGCTAACGACAAAAACCTCTGTTCAAAAATACCACATCAAAATCAGTAATAGCACTCCTCTTTTTGCGTCGGGGGTTTAATATCTTTGCTGTGTTTTGCCTAGATGCCTACTTGAGATACTTTTGTAGGGTCATAATTTTTTGCATTTATTTAAAAATATTTACCTCATATCTTCTCGCTTTCATTAAATCGTCCTGAATGTCTCTTGTTCTTCTGTAGCTCAATTCGTCCTCATCTCTATAAAATCTTCTGGCCATATTAAGTGGCAATACATCTCTTCGTTTTATTAGTGCGGTATTGTAAAGAATATTGTCGTCAGCCCAAATACACGTCAATAACACAATACATAAAAGAGTAATAACGTTACACAGAATTGTCGATCCGCCCATGGTGTTATAACTTGTACACATTTTATGTTCAATGTTATGCTTTTGTTTTGATATCGTCGGAGTTTTATTATGCAAAAAAGGACATTATCGCAATTGAGATTCGATTTTGAGTTAAAAATACGTAAACCAAACTGTTTAATATTGAACTTTAAGTAAAATGTCGCTTTCAGTCATGATAGGAAACAAAATAAATAAAAACTACATAAATATACCTAACTATAAACAGAAAACACCATCTAAGAGGCCCTCCTGCGGCATAGACCCCAACACACTGGCGGCATTACCTCTCTGTACAGTCAGAGAAATTCGCTGGGAGAGGTAAGCGCCAGCTCTGGGGTCTCCTGAGTGAGGTCTCTATCAGCTCTATGAAGGCCCTCATGCCAGCCGACCAGGGACCCATTGTCTCCACTGCGAGAGCCGCAAAGTCATAGTATTATAAAGAAAAGAGTATTTGCAGCGCTTGAGAACTTGGGCCTGGTCAGCTGTAGCCCCGGCTTGTGAGCGGGTTGCCTGAATGTGGGACTGCTCGAAAGTGTCGACCGACACACGTTGCACGCTTGCCATCGTCTCTGGCCATGCCCATTCAAGGATTGCGGGCACAGAGACGGTGGCAAGCGAGCGGTGGATCAGGTGATTGATGGTGCCATTGCGAAATAAGCGACCAGCGCTTTTGGAGCATGAGAGGCCGTGACGTCCCAGCTGATCTACGACCATACCACAGGTACATATGTGGGTGATACATATTCTGCAACCAAGCCTTAAGGATATTGCTATCCTCAAGGTGCTTGGATCCAGGACCGTACCTAACTGACGGGAAGGGAGGGCGTTGAGCCATTGGCCTGACTCCGGGGCTAATACCGCCAGAAGACGGGCACGTTCAGGGTTGTCCGGGCTATTTTCCAACAGAGAAGCATGGGTTTCTTTTAGCCGAGGGGAGTGAATATGTCGTAGAACTGCGATGTTTGCTCCAGGACATGAAACACACCAAGCCTCTCTGGCCTCATTCAGGCACGCTAGCTCATCGTCGAGTAACTGTGAAACGTTTAAAATGGAACTGACGAGAGGTAGCGAACCATAAACAGAGGACAGGAAAGTCGGTACCGAAAGCGAACACCCAGCCCCCCAAATCTTATCGGGAGAACCATTTTTGTCCATGAGATACTGTCAAAATGAATATTTAGAATTTTTGGATGATTACATTATAGCGCCAGTTATAAGAGTTTATTCAGTAACTTCGATGCCCTGTATTCAGATGGCTATTTGGATTTAGTCCATTTCTTTCACTCTGCTTAAAAATACGATACGGTACGAACAGGTAGGAAAAAACCATTATGGTTATTATATTTCTAAATCATATACCTGTCGACGATTTCCAATCCGATTACTAGTGGATTATTAGTAGTTGCGTATGGATAGAAGTATGGCTTTAATGGTTGACCAACAGACCTTTTGTTCTGGCCATCCATTTTGGCAGTATTGAACAATTTGACTTAGGATAGGATCTCTACTTGTTGACTCTTTTATTTCCTCAAGTTTTTCCTGACTAACTGACAAGTTTGACACAATGAAATTCACATGCAAGTCTATGTCTTTCTCAATATCTAGTAGTGCTGTTTCATTTAATGCTGCTCTAGATAGTGTATCAGCAATATATAGATAACGACCAGGTTTGTACATGACATTGAGATCATATGGCTGAAGGCGGAGCAGAAATCTCTGCAATCTAGCGGGAATATCATGCAAAGCTTTTTTAAACAGTGTGATCAATGGCTTATGGTCTGTTTCTACTGTGACTGTCCTACCATATCTATATTGGTGGAATTTTGAGCACCCAAATAGTATAGACATCAGTGCTTTTTTCTATTTGCGAGTAGTTTTGCTGGCATTTTGTTAGAGAGGCTGATGCGTATGCTATTGGTTGCTTGTCATGTAACAAGACAGCACCTAGGGCATTTTTAGAAGCATCAACTGATATTGTGATGTCTTTGATAGGGTCATAAAATGTAAGAACAGGGGCACAACTAATGAGCTTTTTAATATTATTGAACTCTGTTTCATGATGATCTGACCATGACCATTCGGTTTCCTTGGATAAAAGAGTTCTCAAAAGGCTGTTTTCTTTGGACAAGTTTGGAAAAAATGGACTTAAATAGTTGACCATGCCCATGAATCTTTGTAGATCATTTACACAAGTAGGTGTGGGCATGTCACAAATTGCCTTGACTATAGCTTGGTCGACTTACACCTTGCTCACTGAAAATACACACATACTTAGGACACTAAGTATTTGACTTGAGATGCACCTATTACAGACTTATTCTTATTAAATTTAATATTAATTTCGCGAGCTCTGTCTAGAACTTTTTGTAGAGTCTCATTGTGTTCTTCTAGAGTTTTGCCATAAATTAAGAAATCATCCATCATGATTTTTACATTGGGTATGTCATTGAACCTATTTATCATTTCCCTATGGAAAATCTCAGGAGCCGCGTTTATGCCAAATGGTAGACGTGTGAACCTATAGCGTCCGAAGGGCGTTATGAATGTACACAGTCTGGAGGCACTTTCTGACAGACTTAACATCCAAAAGTCTTTATTGGCGTCAAGCGTTGTAAAGAACTTTGCACCAGCAAGGTCTGACTTGATCTCCTCTAGAGTGGGAAATTGATAATGAGAACGCATTATTGCTTGATTAAGCTTACGGGGGTCGATACATAAACGTAACTTCCCATTCTTTTTTTGTGTTATGACAAGGGAACTCACCCATTCTGTAGGCTTCTCGACTCGGCATATGATGTTATTTTTCTCAAATTCATCCAGCTCTGTAGTACTTGTTTGACTTGGAATGGAACTCTACGGCACGCATCTATAGATGGGACATGGTCGGGTTTGAGGGTCAAATCGCAGTTGAAGTTTTTCAGGCACCCAAGACCTTGAAAAAGATCACTGTAAGCAGACATAATACTTTAACATGAATTTATTGAGACTTTATGGACTCTCTTAATAAGTTTGAGTGTCTTGCAGGAATCTCTGCTCAAAATGTCTTGACCATTAATGTCTACTACATGAAAAGTTACTTTATGCACAGTATTATCGTGACAGATGGGTACAGTGCATTGACCAACAGTAGGGATAGTGTCACCACTATATGTAGACAATTTATGTACACTTTTTGTTAGGATGTCAGGTGACAGATTGAGTTTATTAAAAGTGCTTATGGACATGATGTTTGTATCTGCACCTGTGTCTAATAAGAAGTTAATATTGACATCATTGATTGATAAATCAGCTCGCCATGAGTCTGATGTGACATTACTAATTTGTACTGAGCCTAGAAAAAGAAAGTTATTAGTTTCAGAATCTAATTAAATTTTTTTTACCTGCATGTTGCGACATACAATTGAGAAATGGTTGTATTTTCCACATTTCTTGCACTTCACGCCTTTCGCTGGGCACTTGAATCGGTGTATTTGTCCATAGCGGTTACATGTGTCTTGCTTAGGGTTGCTTGGCCATCTTGATCTCCTTTGCGCTTGTTAACTGCTTGGATTTCTTGGCGGTCGTGAACTGCTCGGCTGTTGTGTCTTTGAAGGTCTTGATGATCTGTTTGACTGGACTCTTCCGACGAATGAAGTTTCTTCTAATGTCTTGGCCTGATTTCTTGTAGTTTCTATGGATTTTGCTAGTTCTATGGCTTCCTCTAGGGTTTTCGGTTTCTTAATCAGGATACTTTCTTTGATGTGATGATTCTTTTGATTCAGGTTAAGGCTAAAGATGTCTGTGAGTAAACTGTCTTCCTATGTTATCAAATCAGTGGCGTAGTCGTCAATTGACTCGTCGTCTCTTTGTCTTCTATTGAAGAATATGTGCCGCTCCATGGTTACGTTGATTTTCGGCGTAAAATAATGTTCGAATTTTTTCACGAGTTCGTCGAATGTTATGGTATAAATGTCGAAATTGAAACGAATAGAAAATGTTGAGCGCTTCGGTGCCTATATAGT
>NC_133472.1:19747739-19752019 GCF_025370935.1 Choristoneura fumiferana
TAGATTGAAAAGTTTTCCACGGTCAGGTTTGCGTAAGCTTTAACTGCTCTCGTGACCAATCGGCTAACAGTAACGCGTACATGCAGTTAAAGTTAACTGAATTGATTTTATTTCGCAGCGGGAGGCAGCGGGCAGAGTGTAAGCGGATTTTGAATTTGGGATGATGAGTTTAATTCTCTGGTTTAAGCATAGAATTTATAATGACAGAAATAAAAATGTCATCTTATGTATGTTCGTTCAAAACTAATGTCGGCCCTTTTTAGCCTCGCCTGCTATTTATGCGTACACAATTTTCAGTATTTTTTTAATGATAGGGGAAAATGAACAGACGGGTCACCTGATGAAAAGAAATCACCGCCACTCATGGACTGGACACACATAAATTTATAAATAAAAAAAGATGAAAATCACATTTAAAAAAATGTTTAAAGAATTTCAACGTCGCTCGGGACTCGTCGGTTTTCTTCGTTTTACTCAAGATTCAAATGAGAAAGAAAAAGAAAACCGATCTTTTGTTTCGAGTTCCGAACAGTAGCAAACTAGTTAAAGTATACAAATACAAGTGAAGCTAAAATCATTTTGAAAACTTCGTCTCAATTCACCGAAAATTATTATTTCAAATGACCACTACGTCTTTCGTCCATTATACCTTTTAAACTTTATGCATTGTGTGTGATACGTACTCGTGCCTCGCTCGCAGCCGGGTCCCAAAAGCAGGCGGCGCCGCGCCACACCATTAAAATTCGCCTAATCAATCGTTTCGCCGAAAATTATTATGTCCAATGACCATTTTGTCTTGCGTCCATTATACCTTTTAAACATTATGCATTGTGATACGTATCCGTGCCCTGCTCGCAGCCGGGCCCCACAAGCGGGCGGCGCCGTGCCGTGCCACGCCATTTGTCACGCCGGTTGACCCAGAGCGGCGCGTGCGCAACGCACTTTTATTGTGCGTACCCCTAATCGCGGTAACGGTTCGTATTTGATCTGGGGCATATGAGGCTCTTGGGTTTGAGGTTTGAAGTTAGATAGATTCGGTAAGCCCTTTACCGGTTTGGCTTCGCGTAAATTTTGTTTTGACCACATCGAAATTTGGTGACAATGATTTTTATTGCTAATTTACTGACAAATACCAGTATACTATTTTTTTTAAATTCCTCCTTTTTCCTATTAGATATAATAAGTAGGAACCCTCAGTGTGCAAGTCCGAGTCGTACGTGAACAGATTATTTTATCCTGCATAGGGTGAATCCACACAGGCTTGTTGTAAATATTTAAGCAGACGTAAAAAATCTAAATTTATACTTGAAAAGGCTTTCGAAAAGCTAAATGACCCTCGAAATAAAATTCCTTTTATTAATAATGGCTTTCCCTACCCAACCGGGACGAAGCTTTTCAAAAGGAACAAATCCGACTCCAAAACACATTAATTTAGGACTCTAATCTCTCATCATCCCAGCCTATATACGTCCCACTGCTGGGCACAGGCCTCCTCTCAGAACAAGAGGGCTTGGGCCATAGTTCCCACGCGGGCCCAGTGCGGATTGGGAACTTCACACACACCATTGAATTGCTTCGCAGATTTGTGCAGGTTTCCTCACGATGTTTTCCTTCACCGCAAAGCTCGTGGTAAATTTCTAATGTAATTCCGCACATAAATTTCGAAAAACTCAGAGGTGCGAGCCGGGGTTTGAACCCACGACCCTCTGCTTGAGAGGCGATAGGTCTGTAGAAACGAGGAGCAAAGTAAAAGACAATTCATTAGGGACTGCTATTTATTAACAAATGGCGGTAAACGTATATTAAGTGCATACCCTACTTTTATATCCTAATAATGTAAATGCAAATACACTACAATTTTCCCCTCTTAATAAATTGCAACAGATAGCCAAAGTGAAAGCATTAACATACCCAAGCTTAAGCAAGCAATGTCATTACTTTTTAATTACAAACAGCATATTTATATGACAATGTTTACCTACGTAGCCCTACCTCCCCTCTTAGCTATTACATTACAAATTAGACTTAATTAATGTAATGCGAGAAAAAAAATAGAACAAAAGGAAAAAAAAACTTACCTACTTGCTAAGGGGGTATAAGTACTAAATACATTAAAACAAACGCAGTAATGAAATAATGGACGTTTTATCAAACACTTGAGTTTGTGAGAAAAAGAAAAAAATATGTTTTTCACAGTAATAAAAACGAAATCACTGACTAAAACTTATATGTGGCGTTATCTGGTAAAAGGTACCTTGTTGTCGGTTCTAGTTTCCGAGATAATCGCGCTTGAAGTAAAATGTCGAAAAAAATCATTTTTTCTTTTTTTACTCTATAT
Organism: Choristoneura fumiferana; assembly: GCF_025370935.1. NCBI lineage: Eukaryota > Metazoa > Arthropoda > Insecta > Lepidoptera > Tortricidae > Choristoneura > Choristoneura fumiferana. Next base: position 19,750,078 of record NC_133472.1, read on the forward strand.
TAATAAGCAGGGTCTAAATTTTAATTTGACAGAGACACAAGTTTTTAAATCGATTTTTTATGAGTTAAAACATCCCTTAAAGTTTAGTAAGAAAGGTACCTTATTGTCGGTGCCGCTCTTGAATGCTTTCTGTGCGCTCGGTATCGGTTTGGAAGACGTGTCGGACGTCGGTACTTTGTCGGCGCGTCATCATCATCATCATCATCCTAGCCTATACGTCCCACTGCTGGGCACAGGCCTCCTCTCAGAATGAGAGAGCTTGGGCATTAATGCCCACGCGGGCCCATTGCGGTGCTTGTCGGCGCGTAAAAAACGTCAAGAATCATCATAAAATGCGTTTAATTAGAGTAAGGTAAATCATCAATAACTGGCCACCCTTAAGCGGTAGCCAGTTAGGCCCTTATTACACTAGCGATTTGCGGGCGAGTTGAAAGCGAGGAGAGCGCGCAGCGAGTTCGCTTCGAGCGCGTAATGATTTCACCGCGAGCATGAAACGATATCACCGCGAGCGCGCAACGATGTCGCTGCGAGTTCGCTGCGTTAGCGCCGAAGACGCCCTATTTATTATACGAAAGTCTACAATATGGCGTTTTTGCGCTAAAGCAGCGAACTCGCCATGCGCTCGCAGCAGCGACATCGTTGCGCGCTTGCGGCGAAATCGTTATACGCCTCGCGCCTCGCTTGCCTCGCTTTCAACTCTCCCGCGAATCGCTAGTGTGATAAGGCCCTTATTGACGATTTACGCCAATTTGTCTTTTTTTTATTCGACTGGATGGCAAACGAGCAAGTGCCCTTAGACACCTGCAACACCAGGGGGATTGCAGATGCGTTGCCAACCTAGAGGCCTAAGATGGGATACCTCAAATGCCAGTAATTTCACGGCTGTCTTACTCTCCACGCCGAAACACAACAATGCAAGCACTGCTATTCACGGCAGGATTAGCGAGCAAGATGGGTGTAGCAATCCGGGCGACCTTGCACAAGGTCCTACCACTGCTGGTCTTTAGAGGTTGATTTATAGTATAATAATAACGATTAATAGTTACAACTACAAATCAAAGCATTTTTTTAGATCTTATTCTTAACTATGTCACTAAACATTTTACGTCCGACAATAAGGTACCTTTCAAATACGTTAATCATTTAGTGTGTTGAGACAAAATTATAGGTTTTTGGTAAGAGTTTAATACTACAGTTCTTAAATTAAGACTATTAAATTAATCGTAAGTTATTAGTCGTTTTCAAATGATATCACTTCATAATCACTAAATATTTTACCACCGACGATAAGGTACTTTTAGAAAATATATAGTGATTGTACAACTTTTTACTAAACTTTACCTTGAATTTTGAGACTGAAAAACTAGTTTTTAAGATTTGTTGAGTTATTTTGGTCTCATTTGGCTATGTTTTAGCGTACTAAATATAAAAGTTTGTTGATTTTGACTGTTTAATTACATTTTGTAAACAACAAGTTATTTTTGTTAAGTATTTTTTATATAATAAACAACGTTAATTCAAAACGGAGTAGTTCTTATTTAGTGTCCAATTACGCATAATATTTTTTCCTTCGATAAAATCCAATGGAAATATACTATAATAGAAAAATGTAAAAAACCATCACCTTTTTTTTTTACTTTATGCATTTGGCAGGTAAACTATAGGAAACCGTTGTCCAATTACAAATGTGTCTTGAAAACTGAAAGCCCGTACAATCTACTCCTCAAATAGCATGTCATCTATGTAACTTCCAACAATAACATACTTTTATTGGGTGTATAAGTTTGAATTCAATTTTCTCATAATCACCTTTTCTGGCTTTTGAGCTTCAACATTTTTTTTAAATAATATCTATTAAACCTACATGCATGTTTCTTACATGGTTCGATAGCTAAATATTATGTAGATTATGGGGATATCAATAACTCAATACCGACAAAAA
>NC_133472.1:19752119-19793327 GCF_025370935.1 Choristoneura fumiferana
CTATCGATACTAGGCAACGGATAAACATACTTAATAGATTAGACTAGACTACTTGTGAGATCCTATAATTGGCTTTAATGGTACTATAAAATAAGTTTACTCTGTAAGTTATAGCTGTTGGTTTTCCGGAAATAAATAAATAAATTAATTAATACACACTTAAATACATATTAAACATCCAAGACCCGAGAACAAACATTTTGTATTATTCATACAAATATCTGCCCCAGCCGGGAATCAAACCCGGACCTCAAGCTTCGTAGTCAGGTTCTCTAACCACTTGGCCATCCAAATCATTACACATAGTAGGACACTACTTTCAAAAATGCATGAAATGAAATTCTTACTAATTCCATTGAATACTAAAACAAATATTTAAGGAAGTAAATTACCTTTGACTGAAGATATAGTTCGTCTGGTGCTTCATTCAAAAACTTGTTTATCTCTTCGGGTGTAAATTTTTACGATTTTTTTGGTTATATCTTTCTGATTCAAGTTTTAGGAAAGCCGTTAACTTGCAATATTTTGCAAGATCCACATCATGCTTGATATTAAGCGTACTTTTAATCATTGAATAAGTCTTAAAACTATGCTAACAATACGTTTTCGGACATTGAAAAATCTTAGGCTTTCTCGTATTTGGCGCGTGATTTTTCTGGCAACAAATTATTTCCGGCAGTCGTGGCTGCATTTACGATATCGGGCGGAGTGGTCATCATGTTCGCTATCACTTCCACTACTCATTTTTATAAACTTCTAAGCAACAACACAGCAAAACAAGCAACTAATAAAATAACGATGACAACAGTAATGGCGGTAAAACAACTCTCTGTCACGTCTCACGTCACGAATGTTTTTTTTAAGACATAGGCAATTCAGATCAGCGCCCGAGTCAGCCAAAAGAGAGGCCAACGTCCTTCTAAAACAATGACCTGTGTATTGTTATGGTTCGCTCAGCCCATAAAAGGTTGCAATTTCTCGTGGTAAACCACGAATTTTAGAACCCCCCCATGGGCTGTCTGACACCCTTTTTTTAACGATATTCCAAAAAAAAAATTTATTTACAGGCGCATTGGTTACTTGAGCGCAAAACTTGATATTTTTCCACAATTTTTACATTCGTCACGAATATTTAACGAAATTCCTGTCTTTGTGCTTCGTAAGTTGACCATCACATCAACAACGTTTCAGCGTGTGTCTGTGCTAAGAAAGGTAAGTTCGTAAGTTCGGTATGCCCTACTTATGCCAATAATAAGGACAACCTGAAACAAAGGAAGATACTTGAATCTGTTAATTCAAAGATACAGAAAGTAAATAAACACTCAAGACTTAAGCAACTCAAGTATTTGAGGTAAATTTTTAAATTCTAGATCAATTGTAGTTAGCCTCATAGTTAACTTATAAAAAGCATGGATATATGTCCAAAGTTTACATATACTTATATATACTTCCGGCAACTAAAAACTGGGCGAAATTTCTGGAATATTTTCAAAATCAATGTACTTTTCCCAAAATGTTGCCGACTGTGTTAAGTTGTGCTCACTAAAAGCATCGAACCACAAACGCCGCTGAGGGATATCATCGGAGATTGAACTTAAAAATCCCGCCAAATCCATCCTTATTTCTTTTTATTTATAAATAACGAAAAGAAACCATGCATAACGATTTTAAATTAAAAAAAAAACTTAGACGAGGGAATGAAAAAGAATCGCAAAAGCTGATACGTCCTTTTTGACTAAAAATATAGTTATATTTTAAATAACCTTGAAAATAATGTTGTGGACAAAATGCTCGAATTCAGTTTCTAATATAAAGTTAAATGGTCAAACTATTGAATTTGTAAAATCAACAGTATTTTTAGGAATAACGCTCGATTCTAAACTACAGTGGGGACCTCACGTCACAGCAATCGCGGGTAGATTGAGCTCTGCTGCTTTTGCAGTTTGGAAAATACGGCAGCTAACCGATGTGGCGACGGCACGGTTGGTGTATTTTGCTTACTTTAATAGCATTATTTCGTACGGCCTTATTTTATGGGGATCTGCTGCAGACATTGAGTCAATTTTTATCTTACAAAAGAGAGCAATTAGAGCAATTTATAATTTGAAGACGCGTGAATCTTTAAGATCTTTTTTTAAGGAAACAGATATCCTAACCCTGCCGTCGCTTTATGTTTTTGAAATAATCATGTATGTTAGGAAGAACATATGTGATTTTCCCACTAACGTCGATAAGCCAAAGGCTACTAGAAACACAGGGAAGCTTAAAGTTCCATCTTAGAGACTGGCTAAAACCAAAAAGTCTTTTCTGGGAAATTGCATACGTTTTTATAATAAAATTCCAAAAAATATTATAAATGAAACGGATACAAAATTCAGATCTATTGTCAAGAAGACATTAATATCAAAGGCGTATTATAAAGTTAATGATTATATCATGGACAGGGATATTTGGAAATAATTCCGATCCGCATTAGCGATCCCTTCAAATAGCGAACCTACTGTGTTAAAAATAAAGTTGTGTTAAATACTTGTGATGTATAGTATACATATCATTTAATAATATTGTAAATCTGTTTTAAAAAAAATATATATATACCTCGTTGAGTTTCTTGCCGGATTCTTCTCAGCAGAGGTTTTTCCGAACCGGTGGTAGATTTTTTTTTGACATTCATAAGTGCTTGTTATAGCCTAAATTGAATAAAGATATTTTGACTTTGACTTTGACTTTAACAACAGTAGTTTCTAATTTATAATTTTGATGTCCATTATAAATAATGAATTTCATGAAGTGATAAATAAAAAAATATGTTTTCTTATTAAAATTTCAGGTGTATGCAATTTTAATGCAAAGCATGGTTGCTTGAAATGTGTTACAGTAGGAGAGTATTCACATGTATCTTATACAGTGACTTTTCCTGAAACTAATTGCCGCCCTAAGAACAGACCAAGAATTGCGTGATAAAAAGTATGGGCCTCATCATAAAAAAAATCTCCTTTACTGCGGCTACCCGTAGACATGATAGAAGACTTCCCTGTTGCAGATTCTCTACACCTTGTTGATTTAGGAATAATGAAGCGGTTACTTGTTGGTTGCCGTAATGGCAATTTTGGAAAGTACAAATCCATATGGAGTCCCAAAGATACCGAATCAGTTTTATGTTTTCTAGTGAAACGCAAATTGCCATCTGAAATTCACAGGGCAGTGAGAGGTCTAGACTGTATTTGTCATTGGAAGGCTTCTGAATATAGGTCTTTCTTGTTTTATTTGAGCATTGTCATACTTCCAGACGTATTATCACAAAAGGCATTTTCTCTTTTTTGACTGTATTTTGTAGCATAACAATATGTTCTAGTACTTCTAGTAAAAACTATAGTCACTTACTCCCTTTGGCAAAAGAGCTCCTGCATTATTTTGTTGAACACTATAAAGATTTTTACGGAGCAAATTATATAACTAGTAATGTACATAATAGTGCATGTCACGGATGAAGTGCAACGATTTGGCCCACTTCATACATTTAGCGCTTACCCGTTTGAGAACAAACAGTATTTAATTAAAAGGATGCTTAGGCATGGTAACAGGCCTCTTGCTCAGGTTGCAAAAAGATTTAGTGAAGTTTCAGTATCCATGAAAATGTCCAGAAACAGATAGAATCAGCAAACCCCAATTTGTAAACCTTTTTATAACTACTAATAGCAGGAAACTAACTGTACTACATTTCAAAGATTATAAAATATCGTCGAAATCACATGATAAATATGTTTAATGCACTGATAATGACGTTCTGGAAATGAAAAAACTTACTGTTGTAAATAATGAAATAAAAATATATGGCTATAAAATTACAGACTTGACAGAAGTTCATCATCATATGTGCATTATATACTGAGCCCATTTTAAGCGAATAATTAATGACGCTGTTGCGGAATAAGCAAATATTAAATATATTAATAGAAAGCAGTGACTAGGCCAATTTCCTGATACAACTGATTTATTCGACTGTTTTACAAAGGTACTTTTTTGATTAAAAAATAACATATAAAAAAGAGTTTGCAACATCGCCGCCCACGTGTAGGAAGCTACACAATATGATGTGTCAATAGGGCCAATTTTCTCATTGGCCTCTTCAAAATGCTTCCTCTAGTGGTCACTTCAGCGACGCGCACGACTCCGTCTCGTCCCGGATGTATTGCTACCATTCGTCAGATGGGCCACACTCCCCTTGGCAAGTTGGAATCGACTACAAGCACCATGTCATCTACCTTCATATTTTGATGCGCATTGTCTTGGGCTCTTCTTGGTTTTAAGCTCGGCAGGTACTCTTTCAGCCACCTCGTCCAAAAGTGTTCTGATCAGAACTGATAGGGAAAAACTCCATCATCAAGGCGAGCTGGCAACTGTTGATTCGAAGATGTGCCAATTAAGAAGGGGAATGGTGTTAGACTTTGACATTCATCATTTTGGGTTACGTACGTCAGAGGTCTCGAGTTAACCAGTGCCTCGGCTTCTAAGAGAATGGTATGAAGAAGTTTTTCTCGAGGAGCTCTTTCGTTCAGGGTTGCCATGAGTGCCGTTTTTACTGTACGAACCAGGCGCTCCCAGCATCCGCCTATAAATGGTGATGCTGGTGGTATAAAACTCCACTCGGTTTTATTGTCGGCAACGAAGTCTTGAGTCGGTTGGCCATAGAATTCAGTCAAGTGTCAGTTGGCTCCAACAAACGATGTGCTATCAGATAATATCTTGCTTGGTATGCCTCTGCGCGCCATGAAACGTCGGAGGCAGGAAATAGGAGTCCGCTGTGAGGCTTGCTACTATCTCCAACGTATTGATTGTCCATTAGATACGAGCTAAAATAGATTGTTTATGATTGAGTTTTAGGCCAAGTTCTAGGAGTTTTTTATGTGACCTAAGATTGTAGTTGCGCTGCCGCTGTCTAATAAGCCGCATAAAGTTAAATTATTTGACTTTACTTTTATCTATGGTCGTGCATCTTTAGTTTGGTCTTTGATAGCTAATAAAGTTATATTGTAAGATTCCATAAATAATTTCAGCTTTTGTAGCCAAAGGCTCCATTCTGTTGCGGTTACTCTTCTCTCTAATTAATTTTTTAAATGTATATTATGACAGGTTGTACATTTTGGATAAGTTGGTCTTTTTTACCGCAACGAAAACAAACTAAGTCTGTTTTTGTACATTTGTCAAGTTGGTGGTCGTTTGTCCTGTCCTACATCGTGGTCATAGAAATCGTTCTGGAACGGGTTTTGGAGTGGATAGGCAATTAACTGGAATTAATCAGGTAATGATATTTAATGGGGATGACGGATTGTAAAAGAAGTTATATCAAATCAAGCCTCCATCCCCTTGACAGCATTGTCGCGTACATATAATAAATATTAATTTTATAGTAGTCGTACACTTTTCACTTTTATTACTTTTAGTCCGGGGGCCAACTGCAAGAAACCCTACCTTATAAAAAAATAAAAAATACGTTCTTTGTTGGGGTAGCTGTCTTCGCTAATATTTGGAAGAATAGTATTTTTTATTTTAAAAATATAAAATTTTACTCGCAACTGTGATGAAAAACATTGTAGGTATGTCGCATGGGCGGTACTAGAATTACGAACATCGACTCATTAAAGACTCCTTATTTACCGCTCTTAAGACACAATGTACTATTTATAATACATTAATAAAATAAAAATGATTTATTTCAGGTCATTTTGGTAACCCATTAAATTAAATTATAATAAATTAAAATTAAATAAAATTACGTTAAATTAAATTAATTTAAACTAGAATTAAATTACATCAAATCAAATAATAATTTGTTAAAATCAAATGCAACAAATGCAACACTGGGTAAGGATCATCACTTGTTTTGTCCAGTGATGATGTCCACCCAGTGCTTTGTCATGGGGCAGTCCAGGCGGTCCGCAAACATGTTCAGGATGGTGTTGGAGCCGCTGCGCACTCTGCTCAGCAGAGACGCCACTTTCTTCCTTCTGATGGCATGGAAGCCGTCAATGTGCGCCTCTGCGAACATCCCCGACGGGCTGCAGCGTCACGGCAGCTTCATCAGCATCCTGAATATGTTATTGTATTGAACCCGGAGCGTGTTATACGTGCTGCGCTGCGTGTGACTCACCTACAGGCTGCTGGTGTAAATGGTTTGGCAGTATGCCCGAAACAATGTGACCTTCTTTTAATAAGTTTGAGTTTGCTAAAACGTCGCTCACAGCTTGCGGATATAGTAGGAAGCGTCGCGCAAATTCGCAGAGCAATACAAATATTTGGAAAGGCATCATGTAAATCATGCGCATACATTTTTTGCAGCAGAGAAAAACCGTTAGCCGTTTTTTTATCTCCAAATAATAGTGGAGCGCAATTAAAAACGTACAGTTCCCGGCAGAATTCAGTGTTACGTAAATTTCGTTCATAATTTCATGCGAGATTCGCTCCATGCTTTTGTAGTTCTTCGGTTGACAGATTTAAGATTTCAGTACTATTGAGAAATGCACTATCAATCAACCCTCGTTTTAATTTCTGATATGGACAGGTTGAAATGTTCGTGATTCGTTCTCACACATGTCATATGTTTTTACGTTTAGGAAATCGTTTATTTGGCGGAACAGGTTCAACGCCAACTTTTTCCGAAACTTCTCTAGCCTCGTTTATCCAAGATTGAATTGCATTTTCTCTCATTTTTTTTGCAAAATTTTGCGCAGGTCATCAACAACAGAAAAGGCCAAGGTCCAACAGAAGCTAGCGCAAGTTAACAGTAAATTTGCCTAAATGCTCATTCTTAAAAAAAACTCAAATATTTAGGCTACATAGCCAATTAGTCAGGACTCTAAGCAGATTCAAGTAAAGTCCGAGCGATTCTCGATATTCCCGCCCCCACCAATCCTCGTGAAGTAAAGAGATTCTTTTCTAATGTACAGCAAGCTGGTATCAACGATTTATTCCTAATTTCAGGACTAAGGTTGCGCCACTTACAAAACTATCTTCTACTTCCAAAAAGGCAGACTCGAAGGGGTTCTGAAATTTTTTTGTGAAGTAGTAATAATGATGATGATAGTAATAAGATGAAGTCATAATTTTGTTTACTTTGTAGGTAGAAATACGTAATGAACTTACAAAATAAATAATTGTATTGTAACTTTTTATTTTACATAAAACATACGAAAATTACAATTAATCAGAGATAGAGATGTACAAAGGCGAATAACACAATATTTATACGTATAATTTGCTACATAATCACATAATTTAATAATTGTTTCGTGGACTCATTCACTCTCATTCCCTGTTTAAAATATTCTGCTCATAGTTTCTGCTATGAAGTTCAAGTTTTTTTCCATTACAATTTCATCAAATTTGGTGTTGTACTTTAGTTGTGAAAAGTTAACAATTAGTCTTAATGTATGAAGGATGTCTAGTGCTAAGTTAAACATTTTCCAGAAATCGATGCCGAGGATAAGAGATTGTTTTACGGAAGGTATAACGTGAGCAGTTATGATTGAAACCTTCTGTTTAAAGAGTACAGGCAGTTCTATGGTACCAATGGAGCGTATCGCTTGGCCATTAGCGACAGTTCCTGTGATCGTGTGCTTATGGTTATGCATTGCATATATCCATGAGATAACAGTATTTCGTGAGAATTATTTCCTAAAATGGTTATGGCAGTACCACTATCTAAAAGGCCACATAATGTTAAGTTGTTAGACTTAACTTTTATGTATGGTCTTTCGTCATAAGAAATCTTGTGAAATAAAATGGATTTAGTTTAATATGATGACCTGAATATTCTAATTGTATCTAAGTAACCAAAGATTCCATTCCTGAGTTGTGGTTTTTGGTATAGTACTTTTCTCCTTTTTGCATTTTTTGAATGTTTATGACAATTATAACATTTTGGGTAAATTACATTCTTTGCGTCTCTTTTGATCGGCTGACCAACCCCTATCGCCGCTACAGCTTCAAATTGTAATTACCTAATATGAAGTCGTAACATCTGAGCCGCCATCAAACAATCTCTGCTCCATTTTGCTGTGCTATACATACTCACAGCCAGAATAAATAATTTTATGCTGAAATTACCTTATTTTTCGCCCAGATGTTAAAACACCGTGTTTTATTATTTTCGTTAACTTCGGCAGACGTCTTAGTTCATTGATATGAACTACCTGCTATCCTGCTAACGCACGCACGCCTGATAACGGTCGCAGCGCAGGCTCAAAATCAGCGCTGCTGGTTTCCTCGACCGGTCATCAAATTCTTTAAGCCTGAGCCTTTTGCCACATACCTATTTGTAACGTGTTTGTTTTGTTTTTGCTTTTGTATGTGTACTTTTTTTATCTGCTGTTTTTGTTTATGTTCACGGTATTGATAGGTATTTTTTGGTGTGGCAATATTATGAATATGATCATTTTTATTATAATTAACTTTTTCGTCAAATTGAGAAAAAAAAAAGTTTTTACAAGCTTTTTTTTAGTTTCACCTGTCCCGTTGTCTGTCTGTCTGTAATCAAATCTTGCAAGTTAAATTCGACCGACTTTCAGTAGTTGGATTGTTTTTTTTTTTATACTAATGTAAATTGCGTGACAATACAATAGTCTAGTAATCACATCCTGGTAGTCCGGCCAGGATCGTCTCCGGCCGCAGGACGGAACTCTTCAACGATTAATGGCATCAACTTATAATTCGGTATGCAAATTTAGTTTGGGTGGCAATACAAGTACAGTCAACAAAAAGTACACTCGGCAGAAAAAGCTTGTGTTTAAAAAGATTTTTTACCAAAAACTTATTTCGTTAGCAAAATAGTAAGTATTGCAGCGTAATTCTGCTGCATGTCAATGTAACCTTTTTTAAAATTTTGAATGGTAACCTATTTTTGCGCTTACATACTGGTTGTTTAGTTCTGGTTCTTTCCTTCAGTTTTTTTAAATGTTTGGAATTCGTATCCAGGGAACGAGGAACAAGGCTGACGCGAAAATTCGAGTTGTCAGATTTGTTTTTCCCGTTGAAGGAGACTTGTCAATAGTGCCTTGCATATAGTGGTGTTCAGAAAGTGGTAGCTGTAACCTGGCTGACTTATCGGTTTACCACCTGCTACGAGCTTGAGGCTCGCTGTCGTCTCGCTTTTACAAAAAAAGCCGGATCTATTTTCCAGTTTCGGCTCCCACCTTACGGTATAGATTTTGGTCGACATTGTGCTGCGCTCTGCACACGGCTGCGGGCTTAATTTATCGTCATCTCGGTGACAGGATTTTTACCTGGGATCTGAGACGGGGGATCCGCTTCTCAACAACCATAACCACGTGAAGATTGACACAATCTAATTTAAATTTTATACTTAAAACTTTATATTTTTAGCTTGCCTTCACAAAATCTTGTAATCCTTTGACCCCCTATTTTATGGCGTACTTTTTTAAAATTTAGCTATTCTCGCTAGTTTTTTAATTCTATGTTTTTCTAATTTGCTGCTACAATTTCGAGTCTTAATCTTAAGCAAACGCGGGGCGCTATCGTCTATGGATACACATATAAAATTTTATCTTAATTAATATTTCTCATTTTTGTTACTTTGCCCCTTGTCAATTACCTTATTAACCGACGACGGTGTTCAACAGATAAGAGGCGAATTATCGGAACAGATAATTGCATCATGCTATGATACTGGAAGTCTGTTGGAACCTACTACTATTTTATTTGAATTACAAAAAAAGGTATCATACTACTTCTTCTGATGATTCGTAACTATCCTGATACGTCTTGTAATACTGTCTTTTGATAAATTGTATTGTAGTCGCAAGATAAATCGATGAAAATGGCGAGAAAAATAATGCAGAAAGGTTTTGGAACGTTAACCCCCTGTTTCACCATACATTTATTAACTTTATCTGGCGAATAAATGCGATGCCGTCTCTGTTTGTTTTGTTCGAATAGCCGGAGATGGCATCACATTTATCCGTCAAATAAAATTAATCAATGGGTTGTAAAACAGCCCCTGAGTGTTGTAAAGAAAAAAACGTAAAAAACATATACGATTTTATTTCTCAGCAGAAAATACGCTTAACAAAAAAATCCTGTAGTCTTCTGATTTCATTGAGTAAATGATCCTGGCGTTTGCTTTCTCTTTGTCTACTAATTCATTTGATACGATACCCCGTTTGCCACCTGAAAACAAATGCTTGATTGATTGCTTATTATTATTTTTTTATTTTCTTTTATTTAATTGTATACTGTAGTTTTTTAAGTATTTTATTTGTAATTATTTTATGTTGAAAAAATGACTTTCTGCCAAGTTTCTTGCGGCGCATTCTTCTTGGCAATGATGGTCTTTCCGAAAGCGCTGGTAGTTTAAAAAATGACGTGTAAAAGTGCCCATTGCGGCCTATTTACTCAATTTTTTTTTTTTTAATGTAACATAATCTAGCTTGTGCCCGGTTCACATTATTCCAGTAAAACCGTCCCAGTAGCATGACACTGCGGTGCTGCGGTGCTCGATCAATCTTGTGTAACTCGTTTGGATTGTGACCCCGCAATGTACCTATCGCTACTGGCACGATTTTACTGCAATAATGTGAACCGGGAATTAGCTCTAAAAGTGCTGCTGGGATGATTTATAGTTAAAATATTACCAAAGTTCCGATTGGTTATGGTATCAAAAATAAAAATATGATTTCTCGGGCTACCTATTCGTAATTCATACAATCGATAAATATTCTTGATTTTTACCTAATACTTTCGCTAGTTTTTATTTTTTTCAGTATGTTGCACCAATTATAATCAATTGATTTTTCGTATGGTAGTAGCTATTACCTACTACTCGTATTTGCAATTTATATGATTTTTTTCATAGTTGTACCCTCAAAAAAAAATTTATTTTTATTTTTCACGTATAAAATATTAATAAAATTGTAGAGTATACTCCCACAATAGTGATTGTGATAGTGATTTTGTTTCAATGCTTTATTTAGCTGCTATGGATTAGGAGAAAAACGAGTTGAAAAAAAATGTTAAGGAAGCACATTTTTGACATTATCTTTCTCTGTGACAGTTCAAGAAAGAGGGCTGACAGTTGGAGTGATTACTAGTAATGAGGCGACAAACAATTGACATTCACCTATTTCCTCACAGGGGTCATATGTCCTTCCTTAGCCTGCTAAACCCTTTCGGCTTGATACCTCCACGCGTTCCTGAGAAAAAGGGTCTTGACAGACGGACGGACGGACGGACAACAAAGTGATCCTATAAGGGTTCCGTTTTTTCCTTTTGAAGTACGAAACCCTAAAAATGCACTTAACAAAAAGCCAGCGGCCTTAGACATGACATGACTAAAGACGATTGGGGAGGGGAGTTAAATCATCTTACTCATTAGAGCGAGATAGTTTAACTCCCTTTTTATTTAACATTGAACTTTTGTTTGCATTAAATTTAACTTTAACCTGTTCTTATTCATCAAGTATTTTAAGTATAATTTTGTTTTGTGGTATATTTATATTTTACGTTTTAAATCTGTCACTTTTTTGTAACATTCAAATTACGATATTAACCCCCCTTGCAGGTCAGACAGACAAGAGTTTCAAGTATTTCGCATTGAATATTTTATTGACCCGTTTTTGTTCACGTTTACTTAATATTAGATATTTAACATATTTTTCGTCAACCTCATGTCCTGAAGGCTGAAGTCTAGCTCATTTTCGCTAAGTCTCGAGAAAAGAAATGAATTTATGCCGTTTTTGTTGCATTTTCTATACGAGTGTATAAGGGCAAGGTGCAAAGGGACTCAAAACCTATAGGGCACTGCCTGTTGACCTAGAATCATGAAATTTAGCAAGGAGCAAGGCAATGTAGAACATGTACAGGAATAAATCATATACTTAACTGCAAAATTTTAATTACATCATACAAAAAAAGTTATACCGACTATTTATTTGAAAGCACGTTTCAGTCAGACATTTTATCAAAATCGGTTTAGCTGTTTATAAAGTTCCTATTTAACTTAAAAGTGATGAGGGTTTCAATGACAAGTCGCAAAATATGTCTAATATAAGTCACTACTTATTTTAGTCGAGTTTTAGACTACTTACTGCTTTAGAACAGCAACTGTTTAGTCAAAAATGAGTACTTAAATCATTTAAGACGAGACTCTAATTAGGTCAGTTGTGGCTTAGACCATTACTACTTATTGTTAGACCAGTAGCGACGTAAACTGGTAGCTACTTAGACCAGTTGCAGTTTAGATGCGTTTTAGACTACTTAGCAGCGTCTTAAACGGGTTACCACTAGGACTAGTTGCGTTTTGGACGAAATGATATGAAACCCAAAAATTTACCGTTCTTTTATTAATTGCTTGCAGCCAGCCGTAAGTTTGCGGAGGTCCATATCTATAAATTACATTAATATACCTTGCTTCTCCGCTAAAACCCTTTTACCCGTTTATTGATACCCCTTCATCCTTTGATTGAAACAAACGTCGCTTAAGAAGTTCTAATCTGTTGGATGGTGATTTTGACTAGCACTGTTCGGCGCTGCGATCGATCTGTCAGCACTACGACAGGTTTATTGGCTACAGTAGTCCTACGAGTATCCGTGGTGGATGACAGATCAATCTCAGGAGCGCGTAGCACGACCATTTTGGTGAATTGGCGAACGTACCTACATAAGTACTTATAGTACGGTTCTTCGGCCACTTGAAGTCTGTATTGAAGTACAAGTTACAGGTAAATGATCCTAGCTACCAAGTTACGTTTGTACTCACCATTGGCAAGACGAGAATAACCGCATAAATATGCCTGAGAGACTGCGGGACGGCGGCAAGCCCGACTGATGTGTGTAGTTGTATAATAATTTGCATTTATGTATTGGTAAAGTGTGCTGCTACTTACCATTCCAAATAATGTCATTCTTGGAATATTTATATTCTTTTACCAAGTTCGGCTTAACTGCTGCGGCAACAACGGCCGGGTCAAGATCTATCCAACGTTCATTGTTCTTTAAGGACACCTTTTCATATTTGTTCATAGCCTTGACAATATCATTGTTAATGCCACCTAAGACATCCTGTCTCCAGCTCTGAAAAATAATATTTACAAGCTTTTATTTAATTTGCCGTGTTAATACGTGTACTTGATTGATTCTTGGTGATTTGATTCACCAAGACTGAGACCAAGACAATAGATTTTTCACCTCAGCACCTCAAACAGGTAGGTTTTGCTATGAGAAATCAGTGAGCAAAATCGCATTTTGCTCACTCCGTGAGACAAAGTAACTTTTTTTTTTTTTTTTTAAATGCTGAGGACAGTGTTGGGTCTACTCATTGATTTCCAAATATTTGAACTTCACTTTGATCTATCACTTTCACTTCAACACGAAAAAAGCGAGACAGGATCAAATGTGTTGATTACAATCTTAAATTAAATTTATGGCATTAAAAATATATCGATACCTAATAAATTACATGACAAGACAACGAAATATTTACAAAATGTAAATGTTCCCGCTGAATATAGCTAATCACAGAAAAGGGGTAGAAAAAGTGGAAAGAAAGTAAAGGATCAAAGCAGCTGACATAACATTATAAAGCACCAGTTTTGAGCAATACAAGACAGTGACAGACATACAAAAAAGCTTCTTAAAAAACAACTTCAAAGAACATAATCATAGACAATATAAAATAACTATTTACAACTCCAACATTCCACCCCCTTGTGTGCGAAAGCACACAAACTAGCTAGGCTAAGCAAGATCTTGCAACTTATCTTACGTGTCCAGCCTGACTAGTTTTTTGGAGGGTCGACGAAGGAGGCCACCTGACGTGGCTACGTCCACCACCCTAACAATACCATCTCTTCCAGGGAAGGTTGCAGTAACGCGGCCTCGTGGCCATACCCCTCTGGGTAGATTCTCGTCTACGATCAGTACTAAGTCGCCGATTTCCAAATTACGCTCCCTGTTCTCGCCTATTTGACGGGGCTGCATTGTCGGAAGAATCTCCTTTACCCAGCGGTTCCAAAAATGGTCAGCCAGTCGCAGAGCTTTTCTCCAATCTGCCCGCCGCAGGAGATCTCGATCGTTTAGACATGCAGGCAAAACCTGATTGGATGACGAGCCAATTAGAAAGTGGAAAGGAGTCAAGGTCTCGTCGTCGTCGGTGCCAACTGGAACGTGAGTTAGAGGTCGAGAATTCACTATTGCCTCAGCTTCTTGCAAGAGTGTCACTAAGACTTCCGGGTTTGGCGCTTTTTCGCGTAGGGTTGCGTTCAAAGCGACTTTGACCGTACGGACAAGCCTTTCCCAACATCCGCCGAAAAAGGGAGCAGCAGGTGGAATAAAGTTCCATTTAATGCCTCTGTTAGCAGCAAAGTCGTTGACATCTGATCTGCAAAATTCGCGCAAGATGCGGTCGGCGCCAATAAAACAAGTGCCGTTATCGGAAAATATTGTGTCAGGAGCTCCTCTTCTCGCAATAAAACGTCGTAAACTCATTATGGCTGAATCAGCGGAGAGGGAGTGTACAAGCTCAAGATGTACGGCTCGAGATGTCATGCATGTATACAGGGCTACATAGCGCTTCTCTTGTCTGCGACCGATTGTGGTATTAATTGGGCCAAAATAATCCAACCCGGTGTATGTGAATGGGCGGCGGTGGTGAGCAAGCCGTTGTGGAGGAAGGTTTCCGGTCATTGGGTTCATCGGTTTTGCTTTTTTAATGCGGCAAAACAGGCACTTACTAGCCACGTTTCGTACGGTACTGCGCAATGATAGAAGCCAAAACTTTTGTCGGATTTCATTAACGACCATTTCATTGTTTGCATGTCCAGCCTTACGATGATAAAAATGAACCAACATGCGCACGACTGGGTGGCGACCGTCTAAAATAATGGGTGACTTAATCTCCGTACCAACATCCTGTACAGCAGCGATCCGACCAGCTAGGCGTAACAAATTATTCGGTCCCATCTTGGGTGATAGTTTCGCTAAGCGACTACTTTTGGGTAGTAACTCTCCTCGTTTAAGTTGTTGTATCTCTTCTCCAAATGTTTCTGACTGTACTTTCTCTAGGACGTGCCTTTCTGCGGCTTCCATTAATTCCGCTGTCAGAGGTATGAGAGTGGTGGACGTAGGTGCGTTCGTACTACGACGAGTCCTAACATCGGTGTGAAAACTCTCTTCTAGTTAAATAAAACTGCATACATACATTAACATGGCATTATTATTTTTCAAGTAAGAATTACAAAATGAACCTCGTGTTTCTTCAACTCCCGCCAAGGGAGCTCTGCCTTGACAGTTCTCTCATGTAGTTAATATAAGCAACTTATTTAAACAAATATTCAATTAATTATTTTTATAATAATATCAACGATGTGTAAATTAAAGAAATATTAAATTAACTTCATTCCTTTTACATTATTGTCAAAATAACCAGTATTTCATTTATTAACTTTATTGTGAGAAAAATATTGGAACGTATGAACATAAATTCATGACATACTGGTTTACAAAGGTTACTTAAAACTACTGAGTATTCTATATAATCTAACAGTTCGTCCATCCTGATAAATGTTCACGTCCTCGTGAACTACCGAAATAAAACTTAATTCATTTACCAATAGTTATAAAATCTTCATTAAGTACATAGTTAACTAAAAGTTGCTAACATATACATATAATATTATATTCTTATTGCCTACTTTGCAATATCATGGACTTATGTTATAAATGCACTTTACATTATATCAAATCTATTTCTCAATTTATTCTGTTAATTACTGTACCTAACCTACACATTGTAGTTGCCAATAATAACGTACACTTTGTACTACAATAATCACATGTATTGAACATATATCAAACTTTCTACTCTTGTCTGCAATGTTTTATTTATTTACGTTTATACACAAGTAGTAAATAAATATTCATAATATTACATGAAAAGTAACAAACAAAATTCCTAATAAATTTTCCAAAAGATCGGGGCCTTGCAGAAGCAACGAGTTCAGTGAAACCCCCTGATTCGTTGCTGCTGCATCATGAACCACACGAAGTTTACGCTTTTGGGGATGGTACACGCCAAAATGGGGCAAATACCACCTTATTCGTTTTATTTTGTTATTATTTTCATGTGACAGGTGACTGTCAACTTTTGGTTGCAATTTATTCAGGCTGACTGTACTAGAACAATTGTGTAAATTATTTTGGGAAATAAAGTTAGTACCGGTGTTGCCAGAATTACAATAATAAGTGACAGGATCACACTCTTCAGCATAACCCTTCGCGATCATATTGTCAATAAACTTTGTGTACGCATTGGCAAAATCAGGTTCTCTTATCATTCGTCTCTCCAGGCTCAAAAAACGTGATAAGGCTTGTGGATAACTATCGGGAACACATTGAATATTATCACGCCACGGGAGCCCTACTTCGTACCTACCAGTTGGTAAACGTGTGGTAGTACTATCCAAAATCTCAACGGCTCGAGTGTCGAGCTTGCTATGCAGAGTTTCACGCTTGGTAATACCCAGCGAGTCAAGTTTGTAATGTTCCTTTATAAGGGATTCCAAATGCTCATTTTCAGATAACTGAGCACGATCCATCTGACAGTGATTTACAAACTCGACGGGCTTAGTTTTACCACATACAACCCCATACAACGTCCAACCTAGCCAAGTGTGGCAGCCCACAGGGTCATTACGTCCACCGGCACGAACATCCCGAGATATTGACAGATGCCAGTGCTCGGCACCAATGAGTACGGTTGGTGTGGCATCAGAATACGTCAAATAATCGGCTATGTCGTGTAAGTGTTCGTAGGACTCTACAGTCCGTTTGGACAGTGTTTGGGTGTTCAAGTTTAGTGATGGCATGGCCCTGGCACGCTTAACTAGGAACCTGTTAGATTCATGTTTGCCTTGAATGTAAAAATCAACATATGAAATCTTGGTAGTTTTTTGCAAGCCACCTACACCATTGACAGTTATACATTCTTCAGGCCCTGACAACCCAATACGGGCAGCTATGTCGGCGTCAATCAATGTTGCAGTACTACCATCATCGAGGAGTCCGTAGGTTTGGTAGCTGTCAGTTGGTCCAAAAACTGTTATTGGTACTACCTTTAGCAAAGTGTGTAAATTGATTGAGGTTGTGTCTTTGTCACGCTTAATACCTGTATTAGACACCATCAAATTATCTTTCGATGACTCGTGGACGGCCGGCGAGGAGCACGATGTTTGCTGAACATCACTTGGTGACGCAGTTACACACACAGCATTGTTACACTGTGTATCGGGTGTTTGCGGTGACGAAAACGTATCCTGCCTTCCGTGTAAAAGAGGATGGTGCCTAAACGTGCAACCGTCGACCCCACAAGGGTTCACTTTGCAAGATTTCCACTGATGTTGATTGCGCTTTAGGCATTTAATGTTGTTGGTGAGCTTGATCCAAGATTTGGAGAAGTGAGGAGGCTGTGTTTGAAATGTCTGTCACAGCCTTTGATGCATTTGTTGAGGCAGCGGACTGATATGCAATGAGTCGTGTGTGCCGCCCAGTAAAGTGCATCAACACTTGCCTTAGAGGCCCCTACTAATGCGTCTTTAATAACCGGAAAATTTGATCCTGCCTTTGAGACCAGAGAGCAATACTTCTCCCACAGGTCTGCACGAGGAACTGTGAGAAACTTCTTAGCCTTCTTGAAAACAGACATGATCATCTTGTCTAGGGGGTCAGTGATCTCGTCGGCCAGCTTTCTATATTCTTTCATCAACTCACTGGGGCTATCCTGATGGACGATAGGAGGTGGAGGGGGTGGAGTTTCCTCACTTTCTTGGCAGAGACCATCATATCATTCAAATGGTCAATGTCATTGGGATCAAATTTTAATCCTGACAAGTCGGATAAAGTAGCATCTGAATCATGGGATCCTGAGGCAGGCACTTCGTCGAGACATATAGTAACTTTGCCCCTCCCCTTCCCTTTCTCCAGCTTTCTCTTCTGCATGATGTATTGAGAAATTGATTTGACAATAAAGGATATAAAATGTGAGGAAAACAATCTTTCTAGTTTTATGGTTTTATTTATTCTGACATTGTCAATAGAACAAATATATTAAAAAAGTAAAATTCTAAATTTACAAATAGGTCGAAAGAGTTTGCGACATCCTCCCCCCTCGTGTGCAAACACGTCGATATTAAGGTGGACACGCTGATGGGAAGCTCCTTAGGGCCTACATCCAGTCGGACCAGCTTCTTTGTGGGTCTACGTAAAACACCGTGAGCAGTGCTCACGTCGACAATTCGGACTACTCCGTCTGACCCTGGAAAAACTCTTAAAATGCGACCTCGGGGCCACACTCCACGAGGGAGATTCCCATCTGCGATGAGCACTAGGTCACCAATAGTTAAATTTTTTGTTGCTGACGTTGCTGCCCTAGGAATGAGAGCTGGCAAATACTCCTTCAGCCAACGAGCCCAGAAGTGATCAGCCAGTCGTAACGTAAGCCCTTACGCCAACGGACACGACGAAGCAGGTCACTTTCATTAAGCTGAGCGAGGGGAGAATATGTCGACGATGAACCCAAAATGAAATGATAGGGCGTTATGGGCAAATCGGAATCTGGGTCTGTGTTTACATGTGTCAACGGCCGAGAGTTGAGGATAGATTCAACTTCCAGTAGAAAAGTAGTGAATGTCTCTTCGCTAGGGCTACGTGTTTTAAGTGTCGCATTTAATGCGGTTTTAACGCTTTTCACTAGACGTTCCCAGCATCCTCCCATGAATGGCGAAGCAGGCGGTATAAACTTCCACCGAATGAAATGGTTTGTGGCAAACTCGTGGACTGGCTCCTCATATAACTTGCGTAGTTCGCGGTTGGCTCCAACAAAAGCAGTCCCGTTATCGGAATAAATGGTTTGTGGGTTACCTCGCCTTGCAATAAATCTCCTTAAACCCATTATGGCAGAATCTGTGCTTAAGCTTCCAACTACTTCGAGATGAACGGCTCGAACTGACAGGCAAGTGAATAGCGCCACGTAACGTTTCTCTGATCTTCTTCCGACAGCGACTGTTACTGGGCCGAAGTAGTCCAGGCCCACATGAGTGAAGGGCCGCACATGGTGAGCTAGGCGTTCTGGCGGAAGATCACCGACTGGTGGACATGATGGTGCATCTTTTCTTAGCTTGCATTGTAGGCAGGCCTTGAGCACGGATTTTACAGCCAATCGAAGACCAACAATATAAAACCGCTGCCGCAACTCACTGATAACTATGCCTTCGCCTGAATGCGCTGTTTTCTTATGGTGAAAGAGTATGATGAGCTTTGTGATGTAGTTTTTGCCATGTAGAATGATAGAATCTTTTTCTATGTCGACATCTTGAGCAGCAGTTATTCTGCCTCTGAGCCGAAGTAAGCCGTTATCGAGATACACCGAAAACTTTCTTAGTTTACTCATTTTATGGAGTGGGTTTCCTCCCATCAAAGCAGTGTACTCCTCTTCAAAGGACTCTAATTGCGAATAAATGAACAGATTACGTTCAGCTTGTTCTAGTATGCCTACCTCTATAAACGGGAATTTTGGAAGGGACACAGACACAGATTGCCCAGTACTCCGCAAAACTGGATTGGAGCGGTTTAAAAGTGCTCGAAATTGTTTCGCGCATTGTATCGCACGAGCAGTAGCTCGTAACAAACGCAACCATTCACTAAAATGGTTAGGATAACCTACTAGTGGTAAGATCAATTTGTGAACATTAGTAACAGTTACTAGTTGCAAATCCGCTTGTTTGGTTTCAGATATTGCAGCTTTAATTTCGTCTGAGCCAAGCAGAGTGCTAGTTAATGGTTCTTTGGGCCATTGAGATGGAGAGTCGGTTAGAAACGATGGGCCAGAGAACCATCTTGAAGACATATCAAACGACCGGTTAACACGCGTAGCGTCGTCTGCCACATTTAACGCAGTTGGTACATAGTGCCAGTCTTTTGAGTTGGTCAATTCTAAAATTTCACCAACTCTATGCCCCACGAATACCTTAAATGTGTTGACGTCGCTACGTAACCACTTTAAACCAGTCAGACTGTCTGACCATAGATATACTTCGGATGGTTTCCGCTTATGCGCCTCTAAAATATATGAAGCGAAACGTGCCGCCATTAAGGCGGCTTGTAATTCTAACCTCGGGATGGAAACAAGTTTCATTGGCGCAAGTCGGGCTTTACCACCTATTAAGCTCAGCAGCACGCCTCCATCAACACAGCTGAAGCGCCAATAGGCGACACAGGAATATGCTAGTTCGCTGGCATCTCCAAAAACATGAAGCTGCACTGATTCGGCCTGTCGCTGAGCTAGGTAGTGGCGAGGAATAGATCCCGTCGACAGATTAATAAGTTCTTGGAACCAAGCGTTCCACTTGGCTGTCACCGTTGAGGGTAATTCTTGGTCCCAGGCAATTTTTGATTTCCAAGTTTCTTGGAAAATGACCCTGCCCTTAAGTACCACCGGCGTGAGGAACCCTAGGGGGTCATATATGCGCATTAAAAAAGCTAATATGGAACGCTTGGTTAGTCTAGTCGGTCGGTTCCCAAATGATGAGCGTAAAAAGCCAAGTTTGTCATCACTTGGAAACCAAGAGATGCCCAATATACGGACAACTACAGAGGAAGCGTTGGGTGTGCATAAGTCTCACGGTATTGATGCAAGCGCTTCGGGTCGGTTTGAGACCCAAGACCTCATTTCCAGACAGGCTTTAGCATGAACGCTCACAATGTCGGAGACTAATTGGGCCGCTTCGTCAACCGAATCAACACTGCCTAAATAGTCATCCATATAATGGTCGTTGACTATTGCATCTGCTGCAGCAGGGTAAGACGATCTATGTTCCTCAGCGTTGCGATTTTTCAGGTAAATTGCGGTAAACGGGCTGGAAGTGGCTCCAAAAATCATTGAAGAACTAACTAACCCACTAATATAAAACCACAATACAAATAAAATATCAGTTAAAATTTGTTTTCCTGATGGAAAAGCGTGAAGTTGCAAAATTTTCCGATAGTTTCATATCCATTATGCCATTGACTCTCACGAGATCACCTACTTTATAACCCGCAAAGCATCCCCAGACCATAACTGACCCTCCACCGTCCTTCGCTGTTGGCATCACGCATAGTTTTGCCTTTCGTTCGCCTTCTTGTCGTAGAATGTATTTGACGACGTCTCACCCCAAAAATTTCAATTTTGATTCGTCGTAAAATAAAACTTTAGACCATGCTCAGGCGTCCAATCTTTGTTTTTTCGAGCCCATTACCCCCTTACCCTTTTACCCATATTCTGTTTACGTAACAAAGGTTTTTTTTTGGCAGCAATACGACCATTTAGGCCATAGTTTCACCACCATCGAAACTGATACTGGCTGATGGTGGCGTTGAGTTCTTCGCGAATTTCTGGAGCAGTTCGAGTTCGTTGGCTTTGGACGTAAATAAATTTGTCTTCGCTTTTTGACGTGACTTGGCGTACCTGAATGAATCTCGTTTTCGTTTCAAAGCACTTATGACAGCAGTTTGGGAAACCTTCATTTTTCAGCAATTTTTCGTGTCGCGTGTAGCCTTCATCGTATAGTCATATAGTCTTCATCGGCTTTGAGGACCCATTTTTAATAATTGTGAACTTTATTAAATCTCATAGGAAATACAAAAAATATCCTTGAAACGCATCATATGTGCGAATTACAATTACAATATAACAATTCCTCGAAGAAGTATTTATTTTGTTATTGGGTAGTCGTGGACCCAATTGAACGTCTAAAATTCAAAGTATATGCTTTATTTAAAATTTGAATATAATTTAATATCAAAAATTTCACAGAGTGAACTTTAACTTTTGACCGGTAGTTTATCAGCACGTTAGTGAAGAAATTTAACGAAGAAATTTACTACACGACTAAATACAACTTGGTATATATTCTTGTTTTTTACAAATAAAAATACGTTTAAACGCTATATTCGTCGTTTTATAACCTGAAGAATATTCTGGGGTATCTATTTTAGGCAATTTACAGTTTTTTAAGGAATATATACAATTTGGTTAATAACCGGCGAAAGTTATAAAAAACCGGTTTTTAACCGAGGTCGAAAAGTTTCGGTTAACCGGTTAACCGGTTTGAAAACCCTAGATGGAAGTCATTCGTGAAATGTGAAGGAAAGAGATGGAATATATAAATAAGGAATAAAGGTCAAACTTCTTCGTTCGGCGTTCAACCTCTTGTTTTGTATATAAGCTCCTTTGTCGTGACCAACTCGTTTTTTTTTTAGAGTCGGCCGTGGCAAGTGGCCAGGTCGAAAAGGTACCGTTGGAGGTTGGATATAGTTAATTAAATTTATTATTATTCTCAATTTTTTTTGTAGTATTTAACTTTCCTCGCAGTCGAAAAAAAAATGAAAAGAGAGAGAGAGAGAGAGAGAGTCGAATGAAAAGTAGAGTGTCTAACTCGGGTGATATTACCCATTTCCCCTCGAACTATTAGCGCTCTCACTTCGTTCAAGCGCCAGAAATATCTCGGGTGAAATGGGTCACTTTCCACCTTTGGTTATCAATCTACTATTATATTGTTTGATTCTAGAATTTGACTTAAAAAGACGATTGACAGCGGTATACATCCGGAGCACAGATTGCTCCCGACAGCCTGAGCGGCTGGACCTATCTCTGTAAAAAATTATTATATTACAATAATATAAAGCAAGTACTGAAGAAATAACATTTTTTTTTTAATTGAGTTTAAAGTCACGCGCGTAGATCGCCATTACCTAAGCTCTTACCAAGTTACAGTCCCCACAGTATTTATAAGTTTGTTATGTGTCCTTGCACGAAACCGTAGTACTATTAGTTATTTTGTGACGAAACTATTACACTACACTTATATACTACTCATTTACAACTATACCTAATACAAAAAATACGTAAGTACCATTACGCGAACGTAAAAGGTGATCATCTCACGAACCGAGCGCATGACGAGCGAACTAAAATCGAAATGTACGGTGCCCGACGGCAGCGCAGCCTTGACTAAAAAAACTTAATCCTCCTTAAATTATCAGTGTGTGCGTGCGGCGGGTGCATGCGTACTGGAGCCAACAGGCGCGCACAAATTAAGCCACGCGATGTACTTTTGTTCGTAGTGAGCCTACTTGCCCTCTTTTACTATGGTTATGTCCGCCTGTTTAAGCCCGTATATTATATTATTGATAAGTCCCAATGGTGAGACTACCGAAAGAATTAGAGCAGTTATTTAGCCACGGCATTGCTGGGATATTTTAAATGTTCCTGATGTTGTGCATAGCCCAGATACCTATTATATAGGCAATATGAGCACAACAGCCTATCGTTCAAGCTCCTGTCTTACATGTGCAGTAATATCCCAGGATTGTAAACTCTCCTAACTCTCCATTTTCCTCTCGTCCTATTGCGTAAGAGGCCCACAGTTGATGTTTCTTCGCATTACGGAAACGAGAATAAATCCTGACCCGTATAAATCCTGGGTTTTTGACGGTACTCGTCGATTTGCATTATGTCGTTCCCATTTAAATCTAGTTTATCTTGAATGTATGCTGGAGCCAATCTATGCTGGTACAGGTCAACAAAAACTGTTTTAAGTTGCTCAAGATCAAATACAGGAAAATGTAATGCGTGTTCTTCGTTCAAAGGAACTCATTTGGCATTCCTATTGAATAGATTTTCCATTTCTACACGATCCTGAACTATTTTGACTTCATCTATTCTCATACGCAATTCGCGAGCTAGTGCTACGGTTGCATTCTCCATTATTATTTCTGCATGGAATCTATTAATCAACGCAGCATATTTATAAAAATCATTCAGGTCCATGACATGAGCTCTAGTGATGATGCCCTTTAAAAACTTACATATTGATTTTAAATGG
Source organism: Choristoneura fumiferana (assembly GCF_025370935.1). Taxonomy (NCBI): domain Eukaryota; kingdom Metazoa; phylum Arthropoda; class Insecta; order Lepidoptera; family Tortricidae; genus Choristoneura; species Choristoneura fumiferana. The sequence goes on from NC_133472.1 coordinate 19,776,050, forward strand.
CAATTACATGCCTCGACCACCCATCTTGACTTTGTAATGGTTCTTGATTCATTAGCGTGCAATGTAGAAAGCTGAGCTTGACCACGTACAATGCATGCTGGCATTTTGCATATTATTCCTTTGTTTTCTAGGAACGCTATGCATCACGATAGCCTGCTCTATCAACCAACATTATGTCTCCATTTTAAACCATCGATCAATACCGGCCCTGTCTTCTTCAAATTCAGCCCCAATAATAGCTGCATAATTTCTAGAGTCCGTAAAATATGGCCCGTGAACATCGAGAATGTAACCGTTCGGTGCCACTAGTAAGCCTGGTTTAACCGTTTAACTAAATGTTGTTTTTGTGCATATTAAAAGACTGCCTAGGTGATTTAAAATGACTAGGCTTTTCAATATAAGCATACGTCGTATCAAGTTTAACTTTAAATTATAGCTTAAGGATTATGGCGTTATGGTTTTAGGCACAAATCGCAGCATTAGTGACTTTTTCACTAAACATATATCATGGGATACGTATTGTCTACTGCTACATTTGAATATTACTTTAAAAATATCGTCTTGGGAGTCCCTGACGCATTTTTAACAAAATCATCATCAACATCTTTTCGGTAACACGTCTCAATACGTTGCTTACACGCATGACTGTAATATTTCGTCGAATTGTGGCTTGGTGATGGGACTTATGATCTGAAACTCTTTATCTGTACTAAAATCTTTCTTAAAAACTCGGGCTTCTTTAGCTTCTTCTCTTATAGTTTTCAATAAAATATTCAAGTCGGCACCCTGAAGGCTAGGGTCTTTTGATGAAATGTAATCTTCTCGCCAACTCTTGTGGTATAAGTCCCGTAGTAGTCGACTGTAACAACATCGTGTTGAAGGCGGAATAAAAATATTGCCATCAGGCAGGAAAACTTTGACCCTTGCGTTTATAGAAAATCTGGGTTGAAATACTGACTGAGACTGAGAATGACTCGAAGTTTGTCTCAACACTTTGATAACGATGCAATCACCATCCGTTGCAATTCCTCTACTTCCCGGATTATCAAACGGTCACAGTTCACGCATACATGAGACTCGTCATTGTATTCGGCAGGAATATTATAAACAGTTTCCCTATATCGGATTGCAATATCAATTTTATGTAGGTTGTCGTCATCTCAAACCCCAAGGAGCGACAAGATTATTACAGACAAAGCAATGGTTTTTTGCTGCCATCATCTGTTTTAAGTATTTTGCTTATATATAATTATGTAATTATCGAAGATGAAATATGATCTTTATAATGTTTCTGTCACGTTGACATCGCATTTTATCATTTATTTATGTTACGTTACGAACGACTTGCATAACAGAACAAAGAGGAGGAATTACGTAAAATAGGATACATAATTCTTTGTATAAAACAATGAAATTGATTATTTCTGAAAGTATACTTCTAAGAGAGTTGGGCCCTTATAAAAAACCAAGAGACTTGAATCAACATCATACTAAAATTTCGTGAAATTAAACCACTTTTTCCCTATAATAATAATATAATAATAATGTGATAGAGCTATGGAAAGAATAACTGAGCAAGGAGCACGCAACATTAGACAAAAAAAACACGAAAACAACGACAAAAAAGCGTTTTCTCACTGATAGGTAACACCTACTGCAGCTAGATCTACTGTTCTCCCCTGTAAGCCCTCAAAATTTTTACAAATTTATAATTTCACGTCAATAGATTATAATCGTCACTACTATGAATAAATCTCGTATCTCAAATCAATACGTCAACAAAATCGACCCTTCAAATAAGGCGCATAAAGTTAATTTAGAAAAAATAGAAATTTTAAGTTACGAGCTTTTTTAAAAGTAGTTACGACATGCATAATATAAACACGTGTTTCTAGATATACCCGTAAATCGTAATATTCACTGGATAAACCTACCAACCTTGCTGTAATTGAGATGGAGCTGGACTTGGGAGAATGGTAAGAGCGTAACCTTATCGGGATTGGAATTTTGCAGCACGATATGGTATGCGTCGATGTCAAATTGCGCGTTGAATTCTGGTGTCGGGAAATTGTCACCTGGAATAAGAAACAGGTGCGGTGTTTTAAAAAACTCTGGAAGGTACTTTCTAGTATCTAGAAAATTTCTGTAATATTTATTTAGTGTCGTCCTTAGCCAATCTGCTCCGATCTACTTAATATCTACGTAGTATCCATGATTATGTACATAAGCAAAGTTTATGAATTGCATGGGTACTTACTATGAATATGCCCGGCTCCGATGTATAAATGAGCCAATCGCCCAATAAATTCGGGATCTAATCTTAACGCTATGGCGATATTCGTAAGTGGTCCTAAAGTCAAAACTGAAAGTTCACCTGTAAGACATTATAAAGTACATTTTTATGAGTTACTCAGGAATACATTTAAATTTTATCATAAGACTCATTTTAGCCTATACATTAGTACATTATTGCCGAGGCCGGGAAAAAATAATTTGTAGATGAGTAGAGTTTGACGGACGATGCGTAGCTGAGTCCATCAATAAATACGAATCCACGAAATGTCACTTCCGCTTAGGCATATAATAGTGCTTTTCTCCAAGAATGCGAGGAAATAAAACAAAATTCTTAAACTATTCAATTAAATTCTTTGACACAGTTTTAAAATTTAAAGTTTTTGCCTTTATACTTTCCCGCATTACTTGTTTTTTTTTTAAAGTACACCACATGACTCATCACGCGTTCCCAGTGCGGATTGGGAACATCACACGCACCATTGAATTGCTTCGCAGGTTTGTACAGGTTTCCTCACGATGTTTTCCTTCACCGCAAAGCTCGTGGTAAATATCAAATGTATTTCGAAAAACTCAAGAGGTGCGAGCCGGGGTTTGAACCCACGACCCTCTGCTTGAGAGGCGATAGGTCAGGTCAAACCACTAGGCCACCACGGCTTCGGCACCCAACGTGCACTAACTTTTGTCATATGCAAATGTTGATGTAAAATCTCTCCAGCTCTTTCCTTACTAATACGGCTTCAGCTTTTTGCCAAACCTTAATTCTCCGATCCTCTAATACTAACTTCTTGACTTTTTCAGTAGGTATTTTCTTCAGTCACAACCGATATTGGCCTCCCTGAGCGAGGATCGCCTTCGATCGACTCCCGTCCAATCTCCGTCCAAGTTTAAAAAGTCGACTCCACTTTTTAACAGTGGCATGAGAAGGGCCTGATGCGCCATAAATACTAGCCATTTCTTCAAAAATACTTTTCGGCGATTAGTCACTTTTCGTGAGGAACTAAATGACTGCACGGTGCTCAATTTTCGTGATATGATAGTATTGATAATTCACACACAATGACTTTTATCGTCGGATATCTCGAGATGTAATAAACGAAACATGTAATTTTTTTCTTTTCATTATTTACTTTTTAAATGGTCTTAGAGTGGCCAGTACCGCTAACACTCAAAGTACTGGCTGGTGGTGGCTTAGAACTTTTCAGCCGCCCCTCGTATAAGAAAGAACTTCGCGACCATATTTGCGACATTTCCGAGCATATTGGAGAAAAGGAAACTTTGGGTTGTAAATTATTGGCAATGGTTAATAAAGACTACGTCTTTATAGAACGAGTAAATGATACATAGTTAGAGAAAACTTTTTAATTTTACTTTTATAATTTTGTAAACATTTTCTATTATTTTTGGTTGGTATTTACCCGCATGTGTTTTTGATAGTTCAATGAGTGCTGAAACTGCATTTTTCTCGTGAGCGGGTACCATATTGGTTATTTCTTCACCGCTGTCTCCGAGACCATCAACACCAAAGTAACATTCACTCTCAAATTCTTTTAACAAGGAATCCTTAGCTCCCCTATAAATAGGAATCTAAAACAAAATTATGAAACCATCGGTTTATCTAACCAACTTAATGAAAAAATAACTCATTGATCAGTAGAACAAAATCATTAAATTGTATTGGATTGGTTATAATTTGGTGTAGTTACGAGTTTACATAGTTTTTAACTTTTGGAATTCTGTAACCAAAATGCAAAAACAACAATTTTTGTGACCAGTGAAATTGATCGTCTCAAAGTGTAAATTCTTAGTGCAATCATAATGAAAGCCTTTATGCTTTACTCGTATCATTAAGAATCATTGCGCTGTAAATATTTTGCTGGTAGGTATAAGCCTCGCTTGACTCAAAATTTAAGTTTTTTTTTATACGACTGGATGGCAAACCAGCAAGTCTCCTGATGGTAAGAGATCACCACCGCCCATAGACACCTGCAATACCAGGGTGATTGAAGATGCGCTGTCAACCTAGAGTCCTAAGATGGGATACCTCAAGTGCCAGTCATTTCACCGGCTATCTTACTCTCCACGCCGAAACACAATAGTGCAAGCACTGGTGCTTCACGGCAGGATTAGCGAGAAAGACCATCAAATTAATGAGTTATACTTACATCTTGCCTCTTAGCGACTTTTAGGATTCTCTGATTGTTAATGTTCACATTACTCTCTATCGTGTTGCCTTTGACTGTAGTCAAACCGATGATTTTTGGCCTGAAATCCGAATAAATGTATGGTAGGTAATAGAAAATTATTAAGTAGTTCATACTTTTTATTGCACATTAGTTACTATCACCGCATACAGTGCCTTGAACGCATATGTGATGTTGTGATTTGCTGACTCTCACCCTGTGTTTTGAATGATAATGTGAGTTACTATATGCTGATGTGTGTTCATGGTAACTACTGGGTGAAAGTAAAGTGAATAACCGCAATAGTGAAGTGTGTGTCTCATGTCATGTGTTTTTTAGGCACTGAGAGAGGTCTGGTTTTAGGGGGGTTTAGGAAAAAAAAACATTTGACCTAAATTCGGCACAAAGTAACAAATAAAAACAAAAAAAAAACAATCATCATCCCAGCCTATATACGTCCCACTGCTGGGCACAGGCCTCCTCTCAGAACAAGAGGGCTTGGGCCATAGTTCCCACGCGGGCCCAGTGCGGATTGGGAACTTCCACGCGGAAAAAATATAATAATTACCCAAAAAAGTGAAAAAAATAAATTCATTTCATTACCTACGTGTATGTATTTAATACTAATGCCAAAAAGTAGAAATAAAGGATACGTTCTAGCGTGATGCGGTAGTGAGTGCGATAAAAATACGCAGATAACAGATAGAAAAATAGCAGAAAAACTTACTGAAGCTCACATTAGGGCCTTATCACACCAAGCGATTTGCGGGTGAGTTGAAAGCTCGCAGCGACATCGTTGCGCGTTCGCGGCGATATCCTTGCGCGCTCACCTCTCTTTCAACTCACCCGCAAATCGCTGGTGTGTTACTTAAGCCCCTTATTGTTGGTCGATTCATTGTTCGCATACCGCATATTTCTATTATAATTTATTGTACCTCGCTCTGCTTTGACGGATACTCAGTCTTAAAAGCAATTTGCATTTGAAAAACTCAAGCATAATGAAGTATGTAATTAGGTGTGCAATATCTCTTAAAACGTTGTCATTATGTCTCGCTTTTAAATTTATGAAATTCTTAAAGTTTGTTTAGGTCACTTCTGCAAGTAAAATTTAACCCAAAACCAGTGATAGGACTAACTCATAAATTGATAATATGGTACGTATGCGAGGTTGACAATGCAAGTATAATTAGCATATATTAGTAGATTCATTCAGTATTTTTTTTTATAAAATGTTGCTATCAAATCGCTATAATAACTAATTTGACCGAAATGCTATCAGTTGTGGAATGTGGCATGGTCAAACTAGGTGTTCGGATCGGCAGTAATGCTGATCAGTGCTGGTGACTGTGATCTGCCACAGCGGTGCGTGCAAAAATACCTGACCTGTCCTTTATCAGATATTTATATTTATGCACGCTTGATGTGTCAGATATTGGTGCTAGTGATTGTACCTAGGTCTACACATTTATAACAATACCGATATTTTAGTTGCTATACTGACCCATTGTTATATTTCTCATTAAGTAGGGCGAGAAATATTGCCGTTGCATCATCACCACCCGCGTCATTGTCAATTATCACTTTACCTAAAGTGTTTTTTTGTCTGAAACATCAAAAACAAAATAAGTTCTCTTCGGTAGGAAGTATAAAATAATAAAAATGTTTCGATGGATCAGATTTAAGTTTTGTCAATTTTTTGTCTTGGTAAACTACCTCATAAAAGTAACCTCAATACGAAAAAAAAACTTGGAAAATATAATTACCAATATACTTGGTAACGCAGACACCTATTTTTTATTTTATATTAAATAAGGACTCACGTTTCTTCTCCGTTGACAAAGAGACAAAATAACAAAAACACAGCACGCGATGGACCAACCATGATTCTTACTGACTAAACGTGATTGCGAGAACTAAAACTTGATTGTTGTGACATCAGTAGATAGATTAAATCAACATGACCTTACTTGACATGTTATCGGTAGAACTACTAACAGAATATAATGAGTGTTTTAAGGGCTAATTACGTATAGTAATTTATTATCTACCACATATTATAAGTACTAAAGATGGGTTCAGAAACCGATGAATAAATTATAACAGATAAAGTTTTTTTTTTATGAACTTCAAACAACACAGCAAAAAAACAACAAACAAAATGACAACAGTAATGACGGCAAGACAAGTCTCTGTCACGAATGTTTTTTTTTTTTTTCAAAATACAGACAAATCAGTAAAGTCCTTATTCTTATCTCGCTCGAGATCAAAATTGTAGTGCGATTTATATTAAAAAATATACACCGTGGGCTCTAATAACCCGAAAGATTTTAACAGCGTATTCCTGACGATAATGCGAGTAAATAATGTTATATCAACATAGGCCCAATTAAGTATCTTAACACAATATTATTCTTGAACAAAATTAACTATAGTAGATTATTGTCGTGGCCTGGAAGTAGGCAATTGCTGGCTGAGTATGAGTATTAAACGGACGAGCTTGCGAGTCCGTTTAACTAATACGAAGCCAGCAATTGCTATTCCAGCCGAGACTAATATAAAGCTTTTCTCAAAAATGGTGAATAATTCTGAAATAGAATAAACTTTTTCTCAAAATATATACATTTAATTTTATTCCAATATTTTTCTTATGCTTTCCCGCCTTTTTTCATTAAAAATAAACTGCAGGTGTATTTTTCCACCGAAAACACCACTAGCTGTTTCAGACCCAATAGAAAAAAGTCCGGAGTTCCAACAAAATATCTGATACCGGCCATTAGACTTGGCTGTATACGACTTGTGCCAAAATTTCCATGGCCTTTTTAACTTTAAAAAAAATGTGACTGATTGCAGGCGCGCTAATTCATTATTGTCGAGCTAGCGCGCCTGCAATCTTTTTAACTTTTTAATTTTTCGCTGACCATAAACTATGCACTTCACCTTCTGATATGTAAAGAATAATGTCAACTTTTACGGACATTTTTGAGAAAATTAAGTTTAGTACTTTCTTGTGAATAAATATTAGTTAAAAGAGTGAGAAAGATAATCCAATCCTAAGTCGAGAAACAGAGTAAGCAAACGACACTTTACGAGTTGCTCCGACATCATACGATGTACGGCGAGTGCGGCGAGGGATTTGGTGCTATAGCAACGTTAAAACAGCAGTCTCTATGGAGATATCACGGCCAATCAACATTTTATCTACTTAGTTCGCTATTGGTCGATGTCACGATCCAAGAGGTATCTTGTACCGTTTCGTTCACAAATATATGAAAAAAAATAATAATAAATAAACATAAAGTTAAATGACTAATAAAATATTTACAATGCACTAAATAATTCTCTGGTAGTTTATTACCTCTAAATGCGGATTTTATTATCCTGAGTAAATAATCTCATTTAACATTTGGAAATCTTACTTTAATTAACCACAAACAAATATGTGGATTTTATTTTTTTATACCACACTTCATGCACTTCATTTTTGTACGTAATTTTATGTTATAGCACACTATAATATTCTATTTATTTCGCATATTTTTATTACACTAAAATATTTAACTTTTCTTTTTCCACTTTATTTATCAACGCCTTTCGTGTAGGTACCTACAACGCTGCACCGCGCTATGCCGGGTCATGGTTTTCTCCTCGGTTCTGGTCTGCTCGACGTCCAGATAGTCGCACCTGCATTGCCTTATCGTATCTGCTCGTTTTAATATTATTAAAATAAATTGATCTTTTTGCCTAATTCGAGGATGTCTTAAGCCATTCATTATTTTAGCAACAAATACGTAGGCATAACTAATATAATTAACGTAATATCTAAACTTTTGTTGGAGTCAAAATACTTTTGATCGTTACTGTATGTTTAGTTTCATTTCCCGCTCATTAATATCCAGTTCTAGTTTACAATTTGTTACGAGTAACTGAGCAGTTTCTAAGTCTTCTTCTAGTTTCTTTCTGTTTAGTTCGTTGTATTGTTGTAACTCGGCGTGTCGACGGCTTCCAATCGTCACTATATTACGGGTATCGGCACGACGTCTTATAGTAGTAGGTATGAATGATTGAATCGACGACGAGATTTGGATCGATCGCCGGTTTCGTGGAAGTTAATCTGAGAAACTTGCCTGATGAGGTTCATCATCCATATCAGGCACGTTCAGTCCAACTACTGTAGGAGACTCTTTTCCTAATATTTCAAGAACTAATTCGTCCACAGCTGTGTTTTTTATCTTATCGGCCGGCTGACCCATTTTTTTTTGCATTGTCTATCTTGGCCTGTAAACGGTAATTATAAATAAAAATTACTCGACTAAGATGAAACATATATCTCTCTAATTTTTGAATGAAATCAATATGACACTACCATTCGGAAATGTATAGTAGCAGATAATTACTATTGCTTACTCTAAATAATTCTTTTAAGTACTAAAACATTTAATTTGTCCATTGTCAAATAAAAGTTTCTCTATTTAGCAATTAACGGAAATGAGAGTGGCAGGGTATATAAAACGAGTATATTGTTTACAGTAAGCGACACACGACAGAAGTGATTGTAGACTAGAGCAGACATAAATATAATGATGAAAACAATATTCAAATCAAAATACAAAATACACACATATCAAAACTATGGACTGTCCCAGAATTCGAGATACTAAAATGACGTTTCACGTGTTACCTGTTTTTTGCGTCTCATAAATAGTGATGTGCCGAAACCGGTTATCACCGAAAGATTTTGTAGGTACCAATGTATGTATGTCGTAAAATATTAAGATATGAACGGATCCGTGATGTACTAAAATGTAGGGCACTTAGGACATTCTAGAAAAGGTAAAATAGGTCTAATAAAAATGCGACCGCTTTCGAGATATTTCGACTTATTATAGATGTTGATGTTTAAGTTTCAATTTAATTCTAAGTAAGTTTAACATTAACTAAATAATATGAGAATAATGAATATTTGATTTATTATTCCATGTTATGAATATCTAAATAAAAAAATATATTTGAAACAAAATAAATAATTTAAATTTCTTCAAAATAAATTTTCTGCGTGTTGATTATTCTATGAAACGATACACAGGGGTAATAAAAAAAAACAGTTGAAATTGGAAATTCTTTATTCTGAATCTGTTGAACTTTCAGTATTTGTCGTACTTGAATTAGATGCCTCAGAATCATCATCATCACCTACGTTTATTATGAAATTTTCCGCCATATCTTCTATGACAATACGAGTAAAGTAACGAAAATCGGTTGAATACCACTTGAATACGAAAAACATGAACAATGACGTTGTGTGATATCTGAGGGCCTACTCCGGAATTCGAAAATCAAAGTTCGTACCGTAACGTCCCTCTCACTTACGTATTAAATTGAATAGTAGTGTCAGAAGGACGGAACGACACGAACTTCGAATTTCGTAGTAGCCCTGCTGGCCCTGACTACGAAATGCAAAACTCGAACTTCGTATGTTGCCGTCCCGCTGACGCTTATCTCATTCAATACGCGAGTGAAAGGGACGGTGCCATACGAACTTCGTTTTTCTAGTTTTGTAGTAGCCCCTCTGTATTATTTTTTACGTTGGCACTAAGTGATGAACACTGTATTTTTACTTGTGCTTAGATTTCATCACTTAATCGTATGATAAAGTAAAATGGAAAGTAGAATATTGAATGCATTAATGTTATTTTTGCTATCGTAAAATAAACATTTTATCGGTTATTTACGAAACCGAAATCACGGAACAGCACTGTTCCTTTTATGCTGGCCACATTATTTTTACGTTTGACATTTCAGACTGTCATTTTAGTATCTCGAATTCTGGGACAGACAGGGTGTTAATATCCATACTTAATATTATAAATGAGAAAGTAACTCTGTCTGTCTGTCTGTCTGTTCCCAACAAGCAAAGTAATCCTATAAGAAAGGACTATAAGCCTGTCTTTACTAATAACATTTTTATAAAGAACTTGCTTTAGACTATTTTACTTATAGTACATGAACCATACTGCAATTATTAATGTACAATCGATCACCAGCACCACCCAGGGATTTCCGTCATTTCAAAATTACATCTGGGCACGAGATTCGCTTAAAGGGGACTAATTTTAATTCCAAAGCACATATTTACAAACCTAAAAACATTCTTCTGCTTTGTTGTTATAAGAGGGTTGTGTAGCATCAATTTTACGTCTCTTATTTCGTAAATCTCTTGTACGTCCGGTTCGGTATCGGAGTTGTTGCTCATTATATTCATTTCAGCCATGGCGTCATAATATTATGTTTTTATATTTTGCCTTATTATGTACATGTTAACCGGTCCCAAGTGTTATCGGGCTGACTCTTTTCATTTTGACTAATTGGTGATGTTTTTTTGGCCTAAATAGAGTTCCGTTGTACTCCCGTTGCTCTGGTATACACGATAGAACAGTTTTGAAATTTTCGCTCGTGTGGACAATTTTGTACGGCATTTTATCTTCTTAAAACCTGTAAACTAAAATTGCAAAATTAAATAACAAAAAAAAATAGCTTACTACGACAACTTTTTTCTGTTTAAGTATAATATTAGGTACTTTTGAACATGTATTGTACTAGTTCAACCCGGACACATTATCTCTACACTTGGCGTCGAGAATGTCGCATATAGTCTTCCGGAGATGTGCAATCTGTCATTTGATTGCGATCGCGAGCGTCAGAAATGTTAGGCAATACGGCCTTTGCTTATACACAATACTGTTTATTTCACAACCCTATGTTTCTTGGAGAAAGTTGTTAAATTTCACAGACATAATCAATTTGCTTTGAAAACAAAAGTTATGAATATTATTTATAAGTAGCAAAAAGTTGAAAACCCACGACTTTATCACTTCAAAATTTTATATCTCAAAAACAGCTTAACTGATTGAAATAATTGATCTCACTCAATTACTTCTAAACTAAGTATATAAGATATTGAAAAACTAGTTACTGATGCTGAAAGTGCTTCACGAGCTCTATCAAACGGTATAAATAATAGGTATCTAGAATAAACTGGATCTATCCGAGAGACTGTAGATAGAGCGAGAAAATGCATAGCAAATAAAGGACGCCTCTTCGAACAATATTAGAAGTGATAAATTGCATTCTTATTGAATTTTTTTTTTTGTAAAACATTGGTTTCAGGCTTTTCTTGCTATGGTATTAAAAAGAGATGAATGCCATGTGGCTGCGTGAGTTCCAAAAGAAGTTCTTATTGAAGCTCTCACTCAAGTACCTACATCATGAACGCATCCTGACGGCGAGACGGAAGTACCCTCATTCCATCCATCATCATCATCTCATCTCATCACACCAGCGTTTTCGGAAAACTTTTCGGGTTTTCGCGGACGAAAAATCGATTTAGCTTGGTCTTATCTCTGGGCAAACGCTTATTATCGAGTTTTAGCCCGAGCAAAGCTCGGTCACCAAGGTACTAACCATTATAGAAAAACGCAATTTAGTAGTTATTTTGAACATGAAACTACCGTGAGACTCACTCATATTAAATATAATGACCCGGATAACTCACGTCTTAAATCGAGTTTAGCTCGACATGTTTCGGGCTAATCCGTAGCCCTTCGTCTTCGTGAGTTATCCGGGTCATTATATTTAATATTAGTAGTTATTGATAAAAACAAATAAAATATAAAAACATAAATATAAAAATTCACAGAAGATTATTCGATTATTAGATTCACAGGAGAAAAAGTCGGCACGCTTAGTTTCAAAACAAATCCTAATACTTGCGTTATCTCTGTGTATCTATATCTGTGGTGAAAGTGAAATGCTAGAATGACATGTATACCAAACGGGTGACACTCTTTCCCGGCCCGGATAATATCGACCCTGTTTTTTGTGTACATGCCCATAGAAACTGACGTGAGCTTCTATGTGCGTGTACATACACGAAAAAAAGGGTCGGTATTTCCATGTCGGTGTTATCCGGGCCGGGAAAGTGTGTCACCCAACCTAACCAAAAACAATTTTATTTGAGTGACATCAATAAAATTTGATAAACGTTGTTTATTTTATCCACTGATTCCTGTCCCTGAGCTAGTTTCTCTAACCTCCCATCCCAGCCAGGCCTGATTCACGGCCGGAGTTTAATGTGTGCGGGACCTTCGGGCACCACGTCAATACAGTATTTAAGCCGTAATTTAATATTTAAATACTTTACCTGCATCGTATTTGACATGGGATGTTCGAGTATGCTCTTCTTTATTGCTTATCAAACAGGTCGTTGCTCCGGAACCGCAAGAAATTGCTGATATTGGATTAAAGCCTCTTATGGGGTGACAGTAATTGAGGTCTGTCTCCACATATGAAATTATTGATTGCCGTACACCTGTAACGTCACATTAATTTCTCATTATTAACTTCACTATTCATCATCACCAAACATCCTTGACCGTTTTACATTGTTCAGCAAAAATATATTAATCAACTAGCCGTTACTTGCGACTCCGTCGGCGTAGATTTCGGTTTTCATTATCCCGCGAAAACAATGCAACTTTCCGGGATAAAAACTATCCTATGACCTTCCCCTGGATTCAAACTATTTGTATATCGAATTTCATCTAAATTGGTTCAGCGGTTTAGAAGTGATGAAGTAACAAACAAAGAAACAAACAGACTTATATAATTTCCCATTTATTATATTAGTGGGATATTATTATAAATTAATCATCTAAAAGCCCGCCCAGGAATCTAAATACCTGTTTGAAAAAAAAATGCTAAGGGACGAACTGAGCATACCTTGACACCAAAACAGTAGGCCCAACGACTTTCTCAATGCTTTTTTTTTTCAATAGCTTAGTGGAATGTCATACACGATGATCTTCCTTTCATACAGTGGAATTGAAAACAGTCGTCTAGGGTATGAACCCGAACAACAGGCCAAAATCGTGTCGGACACACCCAGGATAGGGTATCTTTCTTCTTCTTCTTGCTCTCTTTGTCTCTCATATTCTATATATAATTTATGAACCTATAATATTTTTTTATTTAAACAAATTACGTGATTAAGTATTTTATTTACTCTGCTCAAAATCCTTAAATAAGTGTAACGAAGGTGTGAATGATCCTCGGCTTTGGCTTTGGACGAAAACCATAGCTAAAACTGAGGCTTTATAACTGTCTAATGCGCTGTCGTTCACGATCGTATTCACCGTCTTTTTCTATCCTCGTCTTATACCGTGCGACAGAAAGAAGTGGTGAAAACGACTGTGATTACAAGTGTATTAGACAAGGCCTCTGCACTGTGTATCACAGATCATTATGTGTATAAGTATGGATGGGTAAGTTCTATGGTCACATTCTGTTAATAAGTTAAATGTTACTTACATTTCAAAATTTGAGTTGGTTTTGCAGACCAAATTAGGCTATTGCAGGAGGTTTTACAGGACAGGTCAAAATGGTGGTCACAAATTCGTTTGTACTTGTAAATTTTGTTTTTATCGATGCCCTTCAGCAAGTCCCCAACAACTGACATCCGGGCATCAAACAGCTCGGGTTTTCGCTCCGGATGTGGGAACTGGGTAAGAGGGCACACGTCGTTGCGCTACAGTTTATTTATCAATTCCATGTAGTCAATCAGGATATAATGAGTCTAAGGGGCTGTTTCACCATCCATTGATTAGTGTTAACTGACGGTTAAATATGATGCCGTCTTCGTTTATTCGAACAAAACAAATAGAGACGGCATCACATTTAACCGTCAGTTAACACTTATCAATAGATGGTGAAACAGCCCCTAAGAGTGGCAGCAACGCGCCCAAGAAAATCATAATGGTTTTCTAAGGACTTCTACGCATACGCTACTTTTTATTCCAATATTCCATAGGATAGGGATAAAATCTTGAAAACCACAAGGTTAACTCTTAAACGTCGGAAACTGATTTATATTGGTTTACAAGATAGGAGTTAGGACTTTATTGTTATAGTTATATAGGATAAGATGCATAGAATTTTGCTATTTTTCATGCCATTGTGCATCCGAAATAAAATTCCTAGTAGAAAAATAATTATTATTCACTTACAGCCTTATTCATAAAAAATCCTCAATTGAGGTTTGATCGGTCTGTTACTTAGCAGACTGATTAAGCTTGTTAGACGGTTGTCAAGAAGTATGATTCATAAGCGCTTGCTAGCAGTCTGCTAGTTGTTGAGCTGCTGATAGACGGATTAGACGCATTATGTTGGCCATCTTGACAAATAAGACAAAAAATGGCCTCATCAGGGCCTTATCGATAATTAAAAAAAAATTTACAGTAGTGACAGCAAATTAGCAGGAAAAAAAATAAAAAGCGAGATGTTTGTTTTCCCGCCATTTCCGATCCGCATGTTCATGTTGTACCTAAATCTTGAATGACAGATGACGCCGACCCCCCCAGTGTACCGTCCTTCAAATATCACAAATTATTTTTTTAATTTAAGACAGATATGATGGGATGGATAGAAAGACTAAAAATTACGGGGCGAAGCGGGTCTCTTTGCTGGCAGCCCACGCTTGAGGCAATTTCTTCAGTTCCAAAGAGTAATTTAGAAGGGCTGCTATAACATTACTTTTGAATTTCGTTTAGCAAGACGCCCCTATCAACCGAATTAAATGCATTTTTCACGTCAATTTTGATTAGTCAAAGTCAAAGTCAGTCAAAATATCTTTATTCAATTTAGGCTATAACAAGCACTTATGAATGTCAAAAAAAATCTACCACTGGTTCGGAAAAACCTCTGTTGAGAAGAATCCGGCAAGAAACTCAACGAGGTATATATTTTTTATAAAACAGAGTATGTCGTAGTCAGTAGAGTCAAGGAAAGTACGAGCAGCATGAACAGCAGCTTCACAACCGCTCTGAACGCCGAAACCTAACTGCCGTGGTTTAAATTTATTAATCAGCTATTCGCGGAGTGCTCAGCAGCACAGCTTAGGCACGAGGCGACGTATGGTACTGCCAACGGCAATCGGACGGATTCCTTTCCTTTATTTCTTTTTTCGACAAGGCCACGAGATTGGCTCCATATAGAATGGGCACTATTTCTTCAGGGACCAGACCTGCTATCATAAGATTGGCTAAAGAAGTCAAGTCATTAACAAGTGATTTGCCAACATCTCCCAAAGCAGGGCCAGTTAGATCCTTTAAGTGCTGTGGAGTAATACCATCTAATCCGCCAGCAGATCCGTTCGGAAAAGACTGAATGGCACATAGTACAGCTTCTGGGTTAACTTTAAGATGATGCTGGGTGTTAGAGGCAGAGCTAGGAAGCTGCGTAGTGTCCGAGGGAGCAGGATGCTTCTCACAAAGGGCTTTAAGGGTTTCCGAAGAATTCGTGGAGACCTGGCAGATTCGGAGAGGCGGGAGGGGAAGGGTGCTTTTCTAGTAAGGCAGCATAGGTTTTGGAAGAGTGCGTAGCCAAGTCGTCATTGGAAAACAAAAGTCTGGCCGCACCGCTCACATTTCCTTCAGAAAGTTTATTTTCTATTAGTTTAATTTTAGAATTTGGACAAAATGAGTGATTGTTATTATAATATTGAGGGATGGCAGGTAAATCAAGAACTGAAGATGAATTATCCTTTAACTGAGCTGTAAGCGAGGCTTTTTTTGACTTATCCGCATGTAGTACTGTGTAAGGAAATGTGAGCAGACACTCCCAGGCCTCAGTAGAATTATCCGAATGGCTATGCACTTGGTGAGGCAACCGGCAACTGATAAGCGCGCACCACGGGGAATTCTTTTTACAATTGGTATTGATGCCTTCAACAGCCCTAGTCTTTCGGCAAGAGTTTTTTTTTTAATGGGTGCAGCTGTAGGAACCCAAGCGGAGGACGAAGGCGTCGGCTGAGAGGCACTTGGCAGCGCGGGGTCGACAACCATGCGAGTACCATGTCGGCGAGCTGTATGGATAGCGAGCCCTCTCTGTCCCTTATATTGCTTGTTGTCCCCACAAGTGGGGCAATACAGCAGTTCGACCGAGGTTAAACAGGGCTGTGAAGGCATGTAAACTAAAAATAAAAAGGCTAAAACACTTAAAAACTAAAGAACATACAAATAACTTACAGAAACTTAGGTAAAAACAAACATTCAAGGAAAATAAATAAAAACACTGACACTGGCGTTGTCACTTTAAGTCTCAGCCTCTGAACGCATGCGGGGCTTTGATGCAGTCTATGGTATGAGGTATGAAATAAGGCCTCAATTTAGGCGGGCGGGCGGGCTGCGAGGCAGCCGGCCGCCGGCGCCGCCGTTCCGTTCAGCGTAGTTTGCACGCTGCGATAAAAACGTGCGGACGGGACCGATGACGGATAAAAAGAAATAAACTCTTGAGATTTTAAAAATGTATAAGAAGATTTAGACAGAAACTAGCATTTTGCAAAGACACTAGTTTGCAAAAGTATGTAAAAAAATGTTTTCTATCAGACGAAATGCTTAAATACAATTTTTAGAAGATATTTCTTTGCGGAAATTGTATTTGCCAAACTGACAACCACCGCCATTAACTTAAAATTTTAGAATTGTATGTATTCAAATTTGGACCTATGTTGTTCTTGAAAATAAATGAATTATTATTATTATTATTATTCGATAACAGGCCTTGTAAATTTTTAATTTATAAAACATACAAAATAGTCAAATACCGTATTGAAGATTTATTGCGGAACGTAGGATCCCACTTTAGTCGGAGTTATTCGAAGAAAAAAAAAATTGCAAACTTTTCTCCAAATCGAAATTCATAAAATTTTATCACCCGCTACGACAAGATGGTTGTCATTAAAAGCTTGTGTA